>NW_006203564.1:14577-40150 GCF_000334495.1 Tupaia belangeri chinensis
CGAACCGCGGTCGACTACGTGGGAGTCCAGCGACATAGCCATTACACTAACTGCTGGTTCCCTACAATGCCTTCTTTAAGCCAGAGAAAATAATGCAGTTTTAGGCTTGACAACACCACTTGATTCAAAGGAAGCAGAAGCCCAGGCAAAGCAGCAAGTATGAACCTTCAGCATTCCAGTATAAGCATCCTGAAAAATGAGTCTTCATTGCTTTTAGAAAATAGTAAAATTATCTTGGTTTCAGAATAAACAGGTTTAATGTCAAAATAATAGATTAGTTGGTGTTTTTAGCATGCAAACAATCAAAATGAATACATAATAAAATGTAAATGCTATGAGGAGGAGAATGGGAGATGAACATAAAATTTTAAGCAGATATCATGAATAGAATTGTTCTGCCAAGGCATTTTATATATTTCAATGATTTTACAAAGAAAATGCTCTCCCCCCTTTTTATTGGTATTTTTGCAGTTTAAGTATATCTCTAACTCAACATTAAGGGATTTTAAATGGAGAGAGAGAGCAAGCCTGTCAATTGTTCCCAAATTGTCTTATTAATTTTAATGAACAAGAGTATGTACCTTTCTGATGTGATATTATTGTGTTTAAAAAAGTACTTGCAAGTAACATTTGTATGTTAAACATTGTAATTTCCTATGGTAATTATTACATCCCCATTTTTTTGTAGATAAAATTTCTGTATACTGAATCACAAGTTTTCCAAGGTTCTAAATATAGCTTTTCATGTCTTCCCATGAAAAAGTAATAGATGCATTTAGTTGCCAAGTTCTTTGTTTAACTTCACTGCTATGATGGAATCATTTCTAAGTTGCTTTCCTCAGTGAAATATATATGTGTATTTCATGGAAATAGGAAAGTAAATAAGTTTAAAATGGCATCCTCTTGTTAAGAGCTCAGACTTTTAATTATTATCAAATAGATTGGCACTCATTTATCAAGATTGCTTTTCGTTGTGTTTTTTTTTTTTTTGAGAATTTTTTTGCTATAGGGCACATGCGCTCACCAGAGAGACAGAGAGACAGAAAGTGAGAAATCACCCCCCAGGGAGGATGGCCATGCCACAATCCCTTCTCCTCCATTCTCCTCTCAGGACCTTGGGCACACACGCACACGTGCATGGTCGACTACATGAGAGTCCAGTGACATAGTCATTACACTGACCACTGGTCCCACTTTTCCTTGGGTTTTTGCTAAATCTTTGTGGCTTTCTCCCCTGTGAAATAAATGCCAATGATTCTGAGATATCTGGCCTTTTTTGTTTTAGTTTAGGTATATGTTGTGTGAGTATAGTAATCTAAGCAGAGAGTCTTTTCTTTGCCTATATTCCAGGAAAGTACACAAGCACAAATAAAAGGGGCAACTTGTAAAATTTGAATTCTGAAGACTTTTAAAACAAGACACATGACCTAAATCATTTACCCAGAAGATATACATGTTGTATTTAGTTCCACACTACTTTTTTACTAAAAATAAACACCTTTTACTTTAAAATAAAAAAAAGAAATAAAAAAGGCATTTAAAAATACCTATTAATACCTATTTAATGACAGCAGTAATCTATTTAGCCCCAGCAAGGTGCTACTTTATATGTTCACTTTACTTACTGAGGTTTATGCCTAAAGCCAGACATTTATTCTTTTTTCTTTTTAAAAATTTTATTTCAAGTTCTTTTATACATTCAATCATGTTATTTAGCTTGCAAAATGAATATTCCAACATGTGTACATTTCTTCCTAGTCCAGTTAATAGTACTATAAAGTTATATTCAACAGATGATATAGCCCATTTCTTTGTCCCATTAATGCTATGCCTCTTATTTTTCTCCTTAATGTCCTTCCTCAGACTCTACTCCTTCATGTGCATTCTTAAATATGTATATATCAACAGTGCTTGCTATTGAATGTCTTTAAATTAAGATCTTTAGTGAATCAGCACACTTTCGTCTGCAGCCTCCTGCCCAGTCAGTGAAACTGAGGTAGGGTCATTCACTGGTTCCAGCCCCAGCTTCAGCTCCAGCCTCAGTTGTGCTCTCCCAACTTCAGATCTCCTCCTCCTCTATGCCAGAAAGGGCAGCTCCCAGCTTTCTAGCAGAGCCCAATACCACTTGCATCCACCTGCCCAGTCAGAGAAACTGAGGGAGGGCCATTTACTGTTCCTGGCCCTAGCTCTCACTCCAACCACAGCCCAGTTCTTCCAACAAGCCTCAGAGCCCCCCTCCGTCCTGTAAGAAATGTAGATTGCTTTTCCCCTCTTCTTTCTTTACTTCTCCTTATGCCATAGAGCAGCACCCAGATCTCCAGCAGAGCCCACTTCCATCTGCACCCCCCTGCTGAAATCACGTGCCATGATTTTTTTCTTCTCTTCGCTACTTTTCTTTTTTTTTTCTTTCATACTCTTTCATGTTCCCTCTTCTATTGTCTTTTCTATTGATTCTCCACCCACCCAGAGGGACTAGACAGGTTCAAAACCATAGTCTACAAACACTATAGTATAGTGAGCCTCATGCAAAAACAAACAAACAAACAAACAAAAACCCCTGCTCTTCAGATACCTGAATAGAAGACTCCTTTGTACAGACCACATTGTAAAACAAAGCAGCAAAGAGACGTCAGCACACATCAATCTATAGCAAAAGGGAAGAAAACTTGTTTCCAGTGGCAGAAACATTCTCCAAAAAGGTATCCAAAAGTGAATACATCACCCAATGGCTAGAAGTCTCAGAAAAGCCTCAAGTTTGAAAACAACAGGAAATATGTCTCCATCAAAAGAACACAATCCCTCCCCTGTCTCTTAAAAAAAAAAAAAAAGATGATACAGAAATGTCAGAGAAAGAATTCAGACTATTCATGGAGATGGAGTCTGTAATACAGAAAATCAAAACTCTCCAGAAAAGATTACAATCTGATTAAATCATGCTGGAAATTGAATCTTGGAAGTAGAAGATAAAGCCTCTGACCTAGAAAAAAATCACCAAAAAGCTAGAGAAAATAACAAAAAATTTAGGATAATATACGAGAAATACTAGGTTCCATTAAACGTCCAAACAGCTGAATAATTGGTATCCTAGAAGGTGAAAAAACTAATAAGGGCATGGAAAATCTATTCCATGAAATCCTGGAAGAAAGCTTTCCAAGTCTAGAGAAGCACTCAAACATCCAGACACAAGAAATACAAAGGACCCCAAATAGAATCAACCCAAGAATATCCTCTCCATGGCACATCTTAGCCAGACTGGCCAAAACCACAGATAAAGATACTAAAATTGGCAAGAAAGAAACGTCAAGTGACTTACAAAGGTCATCCCATCAGGCTAACACCTGACCTCTCAACAAAAACAATGCAAGCAAGGAAAGAATGGGAAGACATATTGAAAGTGTTAAGAGAGAAACAATTTTAACCAAGATTATTATATCCTGCAAGGTTATCCTTCATATGGGAATAAAAGATTAAAACCTTTTCAGACAAACAAAACCTGAAAGAATTTGCCACCAGACCAGCTCTTCAAGAAACTGTGAAGAGAGTCCTGTTCCAGGAAATCTAAAGAATGAAGAGCTAGAAATAAAGGAATAAAACACAACCAAGACAACAGCCAACATAAAAGTAGGAACAAGTCCAGAAATATCGATAATAACATTGAATGTTAATGGATTAAATTCTCTAATCAATAGACACAGACTGGCTGAATGGATAAAAAAACAGAAACCCTCTATCTGTTGCCCCAAGAAACACATCTCATGGATAAGGACATACATAGACTAAAAGTGAAGGGCTGGAAAATAGTATTCCATGCAAATGGGAACCAAAAAAGAGCTGGAGTTGCAATACTAATTTCTGGAAAAAATAAGCTTTAAAACAAAATCTGTACAAAGAGACAAAGAAGGGCACTATATAGAAGTAAAAGTGCTAAATCTATCAAGAAGATATAATGCTTATAAATATCTATGCACCTAACTCAGGAGCACCCAAATATGTGAGGGAAAGACTGTTAGATCTAAAAGGAAAGACAGACTGCAACACATTAATTATTGGGGGCCCTCATACCTCACTATCTCCTTTTGAAAGATCTAGATGAGAGAGAGAGAGACAGAGAGAGAGAGAGAGAGAGAGAAAGAATCTAAATGATAACATAAATTAAATGGAATGAACAGACATCTATAAAACCTTCCACTCCAAAACTACGAGATACACTTCTTTTTCACCCCCACATGGAACCTTTTAGAAGATTGACCACATGATACGGCACAAAGCTAGCTTCAAGAGATTCAAAGGCATAGAAACTATATCCAGCTTCTTTTCTGACCATGATGGAGTTAATGTTGATATTAATTTCAAGAAAAATCTTCAAAGATACACAAATACATAGAAACTAAATAACCGACCCCTGAATGACTTCTCAACTACTAAAGAAATAAAGACTGAAATGAAAAGATCCATGGAAGCCAATGACAATAAGGACACAAGTTTCCATAATCTTTGGGACACTGCAAAAGCAGTCATAAGAGAGAACTTTATAGCAGTTAGTACACATAAGAAGAAGATGGAAGAAAGGGAAATGGACCATATAACATACTTCAGAGAATTAGAACAGCAACAGCAAGAAAAAAAACCCAAAACCCAAAACCCAAAAAACAAAAACAAACAAACAAAACAACAACTAAAAAACTCCAGGAGAAAAGAAATAAGAAAGATCAGAGCATAAATAAGTGAAATAGAAAATAAATGAACTATACAGAAAATAAATGAAGGTAAAAGTTGGCTCTTTGAAAAGATTAACAACATTGATACACTACTAGCTAGACGAAATAAGAATAGAGAAAGGAACCAGGTAAATGAAATTCTCAATGAAGCAGGCTATATAATAATAGACATAATAGTTATACTAAACATCATAAGATGATACTAAGAACAACTATACACCAGCAAACAAGAAAATGTTGATGAGATGGACAAATTACTGGAATACATATAATCTACCAAGATTGAGTCAGGAGGATATAGAAAGCCTAAATAGTTATAACAAGCCATGAGGTTGGATCAGTAATAAATACTCACCCTACGAAGAAAAGCCCTAGTCCTGATGACTTCACTTCTGAATTCTACAAAACCCGTAAAGAAGAGTTAACCCCCATTCTACTCACGTTATTACAAAAGATCCAAAAGGGTGGAACTCTCCCAAATTTATTCTATGAAACCTCCATCACCCTTATCCTTAAAACAGACAAGGACAGGATTAGGAAGGAAAACTATTGACCAATATCTATAATGAATATAAACTCAAAAATTCTCAAAAAGATACTAGCAAACTGTACTTAACAACATATAAAAAATATACATTACGTCTAGGAAGGCTTTATTCCGGGGATACAAAGATGGTTCGACATATGTAAAACTATAAATGTAATACATCATATTGACAGAAAGAAAGAGAAAAACCATATTATATCAATTGATGTAGAAAAAGCATTTGACAAGATACAGCATCCCTTCATGATCAAGACTTTCAGCAAAATCAGCATAGATAGAAGTGTCATTCCTCAATACAATAAAAGCTATCTATGAAAAACCCATAGTGAACATCGTCCTGAATGGGGAAAAGCTGAAAGTTTTTCCCCTAAAAAGTGGTACAAGAGAAGGATGCCCACTTTCTCCACTCCTTTTGACTGTAAGTACTGGAAGTCCTTGTCAATGCAACTGGAAAAGTGAATAAAATAAATGAAATCATAGAGAAAAAGAAGAGGTGAAATTATCTCTATTTGCATATGACATGATTGTACACATAGAAGACCCAATGGTATACATGAAAAAAGTTCCTGGATGTAATAAATGCATTCTGTATATTTGGAGTATACAAAATAAACATACAGAAATCAATAGCATTTTTATATACAAACAGAAGGCAGACTGGGATAGAACTGGAGAAATTAATCTATTTACCATAGCCACAAAAAGTATAAGATTCCTAGGAATAAATCTAACCAAAGACTTTAAAGACCTCCACAAAGAAAACTATGAGAAGCTAAAAGAAGAAATAGAAAATGACACAAAAAGTGGAAGGACATTCCATGTTCCTGGATTGGAAGAATTAATATAATCAAAATCACAATTCTATCCAAAATAATCTACATGTTTAATGCAATCCAAATCAAAGTACCAGACACATTCTTCACAGATCTAGAAAAGACAATCATAGAATTTGTCTGGAATCATAAAAGACCTTGTATTGTCAAAGCAATCTTGTGCAAGAAGAGTGGAATGGGTGGCATCTCATTCCCTGACCCCAAAATATATTATAAATCTGTAATAACTAAAACAGCATGGTATTAAGAATATAAAAAAGTGGAAAGACACCCCATGTTCCTGGATTGGAAGAATTAACATAATCAAAATGGCAATTCTACCCAAATTAATCTACATATTTGATGCAATTCCAATAAAAATACCAGAGATACTCTTCACAAATCTAGAAAAGTCAATCATAGAGTTCGTCTGGAATCATAAAAGACCTCATATTGCCAATGTAATTCTGCACAAGAAGAGTGGAGTGGGAGGCATATCACTCCCTGATCCCAAGATATAGTTTAAAGCTGTGATCATCAAAACTGCATGGCATTGGCACAAAAATAAACATGTGGACGAATGTAATAGAATAGAGAATGCAGTGGGACCAGCAGTTAGCATAATGGCTATGTCGCTGGAGTCCCATGTATTTGAGTCCCAGACCTGGTGGCTTAAACTCACGCCAGGCACATGTGCATGCATGCCCAAGATCCCACGAAGAGAGTGGAGGAGAAGGGATCGTGGCATGGCCATACCACCTGGGTAGTGATTTCTCACTTTCTGTCTGTCTATCTCTGTCTTTCTGTCGAGTGCACACGCCCTATAGCAAAAACTTCTCAAAAACAAAAACATAAACAAAAACAAAAACCAGAGACCCCAGAAATAAACCCCAAAGCTTACAGCCAACAGATTTTTGACAAAGGATACCATTTAATGCATTGGGAAAAGAAAAATCTCTTCAGTAATTGATCCTGGAGAAACTGGATATCCACTTGCAGAAAGATGAAACTGAACACTCATCTTTCACCATTAACAAAAATCAACTCAAAATGGATCAAAGATCTTAACCTAAGACCTCAAACTATAAAACTACTGGTGGAAAATACTGGGGAAACTCTGGGAAATAAGAATTCTGTCCTGAGAGGAGGTGAGGAACTAAGGGCGATGTTCAGGAAGGTAAGTTGTAAGGAGAAAGCCCAACACCTGCTACATTCTCCTACACCAAGCATCTATTATATTTAAGATGCTCCTCTCTCGGTGCTATTGGTGTGATTGGAAAAACTGAAGGTCAGTCTGGTCAAAACAACTCTGCTTGTCTCTGTCCCTGGCAGGTTATTGCTCTAGGTGGAGACTTCAGGGAATCAGGAGTCCAGAAGCCCTTCTTCATGATCATGATCTTGAGTAGACAGTTATAGCTCAGAGCTTGGTGAGAGGGACATCTGAGGGGTAAGTTTGACATCTGCTAGATTAGATTCTGGCAGATAAAATGCTCAGCAGTTTGGGTGGGGAAACAAAGGACGAAGGGAGAAGGCAGTAGGGAGCATTAGTGCATGTCTGGTGTCATCTAAGTTTTAGCTACAGTTTGCCATGTCACAAGCCAAGCATTCCCATCATACCCCCAGTCAGAATGACAAAGATTAAAAATATAAAAAGTGATGTGATGGTGGGGATGTGGTGGAAAGGGAGCTCTCCTACACTGTTGGTCTGAATGTAAACTGGTTCATCCACTGTGGAGAGCAATATGGAGGTTACTCAAAGATTTGCAAATAGAACTACCATTTGATCTAGCAATCCCACTTCTTGGTGTCTACCCAAAGGCCAGGAGAATGCTCAGTCAGAAAAGCACTTGCACATCAATGTTTATTGCAACATTAGTCATGATCGCTAAGACATAGAACAAACCCAAATGTCCACAAACTGATGAATGGATTGAAAAAGTGTGGCACATATACTCTATGGAATGCTACTCAGCCATAAAATACAACAAGACCCTGGCATTGACAGAAAGTGGTCAGATGTGGAGGATCTATTGCTAAGTAAAGCAAGCCGAGATATGAAAGAAAGATATTGTATATATCCATTTATAATATACTAATGGTAGAGATCAAAATATTGGATGGTATAAAAGAAGTGAAAATAGTTAGCAATAATGAAGACAGTGTGGAACAAGACGGGAAAAAAGAAGAGTATGGAGAAGAATAGCAAGAAAACAAATAGTGAGGCATGACATAAGTGGGACACAGAAATGGTTCGTTACCTGTTGATGATGACGTGTATAGTATTCTCAACTGGACTGATCTGAGAAGTATTTTATGTTGGGTAAAGTCTTTTTGATTTTTAAAGAATTATTTTATTTAACTTTAATTATTTACCCATTTATTTTTTAATTTTACCAGAGAGGGACAGAGTGAGAGAGTAAAAGTGAAAGTGAGAAAGCAAGCCACTAGGTCCAGGACTTGAACCACAGTTGGCCATGTGGGAGTCCAGCACCCTTAACTATCACACCACCTGCTGGCCCCGGGTAAAGCCTTTTTACAAGCAAAATGATAAATAGTGATTGAATGTTTAAAATATTGGAATAATAATAATAATCAGAAAAAATAATGAAAAGCTATTTGAAGATAATGATGGGGATTTTAATGGCTTTGCATTGACTGATATGCATGGCGTTCCTTTTGGAAAAAGAAATGCAATACACAGTAAAGTTATATGTGATTCAATGTAATATAAACAAGATTATGATAATAATAAATAAAATAAAATAAAATATATCAAAAACATATTGAACTATCATCAGTTTTCACAAAGTTTGCCTTAAGAAAAAGAAAAAAGAATTTCACAGATAGATTTCTCAATTTTATAATATGGAGAATGTTAACATTCTTTACAACCTATAGAAGGAGAATTCTCTCTTTGCTCAGATATTTTGTGCTAAAGAATGTTTTGCAATTTCTCTTATGGAAAGGTTACTTGTATGGTGAAATCTTGAAAAATAAAGTCAACCCTTCACAAATGGGTTCTGAAACATTCAAAAAAAAAAAAGACAGCATGTTATAGGTGGACCAATGGAACAGAATAGAGACCCCATAAATAAACCCCCAAACATACAGCCAACTGATTTTTGATGAAGAGTACCAGTCAATATAGTGGGAAAAGAAACACTTCAGGCAAAGGTGCTGTAAAAACTGGGTATTCACCTGCAGAAAGATGAATCTAAACATCTACCTCTCACCATTGACAAAAATCAACTCAAAATGGATCAAAGATCTAAACCTAAAAGCCCAAACGACAAAAATTACTGCTGGAAAGCACTGGAAAAACTTGGGAGACACTGAGGTAGGCAGACTTCTTTAGTAAGATCCCCCAAAGCACAGTGAATAATCCCCAAAATAAACAAGTGGTATTATATGGCAAAAGACACAGTAATTAGTGTGAATCAACAGCCCTAATAATGGGAAAATATTTTTGTAAACTATGATTCAGATAAGGGGCTAATAACCAGAATACACAGGGAACTCAAGTGACTTTCTTGAAAAAAGATGATCAACCTAACTAAAAGATGGGAGAATGAGCTGAAAAAAACAAACAAACAAACAAAAAACCACTCTCTAAGGAAGACATTTAAATAGACAAAAGGCATATGAAAAAAATGCTCAACATCTCTCAGCATAAAGGAAATGGAGATCAAAACCACAATAAGATAACCCCTAATCTCAGTCAGAATGACTAAGACTAAAAAAAAAAAAAGGTAAGTGCTGGTGGAGGTGTGATGAAAGGGGAACTCTCCTACATTGTTGGTGGAAATATAAATTGGTCCAGCCACTGTGGAGAACAATATGGAGGTTCCTCAAATATCTACAAATAAAACTATCATATGATTCAGCAATCACACTCCTTGGTATTTACCCAATGGACAGAAGAATCCTTAGTCAAAAAAGTGTGTGCACATTGATGCTTATTGCAGCATTATTCACAATTGCTAAGACATGGAACCAACCCAAATGACCATGAACAGGGGAATGGATTGAAAAACTATGGTACATATACTCTATGGAATACTACTCAGCCATAAGAACAATAAAACCCTGGCTTTTGAAGAAAGTGGATGAACATGGAAGATTTACTGGCAAGTGAAACAAGCCAGACTACGAAGGACATACATTTTATGTCTCCACTTAATACATACTGACTGTCCTAATTCTATGAGTGAAACTGAATGACTAGAAGATATAGGAACACAGAAAATGGTTATAGGTACAAGGTACAGAAAGGGAAGAGGGTGGGAGAAGGAGGAGAGACTGAGGAAAGATATTAAGGAGAAAATTAGAGAGCCAAGGCATTTATGGGACAAAGAAATGGGTTATTATCTGTTGAAGATAACATGTATAGTATTCTTAAATGGACTGGTGAGAAATGTATTCATGTTGGAATATTCACTTTACAAGCTAAACAACATGTTATTGAATGTAAAAAAAGAAATTGAAATAAAAAATTTTAAAAAGATATTTAGTGTATTTATGAAATGTAAAAAAAAAAAGCATGAAAAACAACTGTACATACCATATATATTGTGGGAGAAGGGGCAGTTGACAGATGGTGAGATGTAGGAAATCAAGGTAGTAAAAAAGCAAAATATGTAAGAAACAAGAAATAGAAAATTATTTGTTGATGATAACATGTATGATAATATCCTTGATTGAGCCAATATACAATGTATACTGGATGGAAAATCTCATTTTGTATACTTTACTGATGTACAGTGAATGACTGTAAATAAATAAATGAATAAATAAGTAAATAAAATTTAAAAAAAGAGAAACTGATAACACATATGAAAATAGAAAAGCAAATATTTCTAATAGGGAAAAAATTCACCCTCAAACCTGAAAGGCATTTGAGTAGGCATCTGCCAGAAAAGGCCAGCTGCCTTAGGCATGAAGTTAGGTGTTAACATCTATTTCCTAGAGGTTGATAAAGAATATTTTAGCAGGGGAAGGTCTGTCATAGTATCTGGGTTCTTTGTTTTGGTTTCTTTCACTTTTTCTTTTATTTTTTTTCCCCCTGCATTTGCACATCTCCCACGTGAGGAATTTAATTATCTCATCACATATGCTCAGGGTAGTCTGAAGAAATTAGCATCCATTTGTATGTACTGCCTGAATGTTGACTTTATGTCCCATCCCAGTGGTAAATGTGTGTATCTGGGATATCAAAAGGAAGATAACAACCTTCCTACTGCTAAGAACCAAGGTGGGAAGAGTGAATTTGTTTTAACACAAGGATACTTCTATAATTTTCTTATATGTTCTTTTGTGTTGTGCACATGTTATATATGTGGTATGCTATGTCTATCTATATGGCAAAGTCCTTAAGGAATTCTATTAAATTTGGCTTGTAAATAAGGAGCACTCATAGCATTTAATCCAAATGCTTTCAAGTTCATGTCACTTAAGTAAATAAACCTGCTACAAATTTTAAATACTAGTCTAACACATATCAGGTTAAGGCTTGAGTTATAAGGTATTTTAAAAAGTTATTAAGACTGATAAAATAATTTTATGAAATAAATTTATTATATGACAAGTTGGGTACAATTGAGGAAAGTACTGTAAGTTGTCCTAAAAGTCGATAGTTATTTTTTCTCCTATATTTAAAACAAAGGTTATTGAAGCTTTGATCTGTTCTCAGTAAGCTGCAATCATACTGCAGAAGATTTCTTTACTGCTTGATAATATACTTAAGAAAACATATTTTTATGCTTTATGTTTGTATTTAGTGGGATTTTGATTACTTGAAAAATAGAACTTTAAAGAGTTAAACTTTTTCATTGTATAACTTTTTGTAATTATCAATTTAGTTAAGTATCATACTCAGTGATTTATGATCCTGTTGTAGTAAAATATTGTATTGAGTTTTGTGACATCTTTAATGCTGAGACCTGCTTGGAAAAATGTGAATTCTGTGTGGGGATGCTGTGGATTAGAAATAAACATAACATCGAACACACAAAGACACACAAGTACAGGGAGAAGAAAAAAATGGATTGCTGCTAGGATCCTCTGTTGTATCATATTCCCTGATCTGTTCTCTGACCTTGTCCCAGGCCTCCTCATAAATTACCTTTACTCTGGGAACCAAGGGCATGTTTTCTGCACAAAATTCAGGAACTGATGTAACTGCTTGGTACTAACTTTATTGCCCCTAGCTTTTAACATACGAGGCAACATTTGAACATACATATCTCTGTCTTTAGACAACTGTGTCCCCATGTTTTACACCTGACAATAATCCAATCCACTCCTTTTGCTCTATTATCTCCTTATTTTACTGTGATAACTCTTTCTTCTACTCTGTTATTTTTTTCTATTCTGTTATCTCTATTTTCTACATTGTTATCTTTTTCCTCTATTTTATTTATTTTACTCTATAGGTTCCTTATCTTACTCAATAATCTCTCGCCAGCTTCAAGAAGTGTCCATTCACCTGACTCTTTCGCCCCGCATTGGGCAACACTTGCTGGGACCCACTAGGCAAAACCCAAATTCTGAGTGGGTAGGCTTTGGATTACAAATAAACATAACAACAAACACAGAAAGACACACAAGGGTAGAAAAAGTGAGGATTGGGTGGGCCTGACTTCTCTGATGGAGAAAGCCATGACCAGGAATCAGCTTCAGGTTTACTCCTTTAAAGGGCAGAAAATGTCAGGGCCAGCAGGTGGCATGATGGTTAAAGGGACTGGATTCCCACAGGGCCAACCACAGTTTGAGTCCTGGACCTGATGGCTTCCTTTCTCCCTTTCCTTTCTCTTTCTCTGTCTCTCTCTGGTCGAATTAAAAATAAATAAATAAATAAATAACAAATGGAAATAAATAAATAGTTCTTTAAAAGAAAAAAAAAGGGCAGAAAATGTGAGAAGAGGAAATGGAATGCAAAGCCAGTTACTTTTAGATGTAAATCATCTGAAGATTCAGAAATGACTGATGTCATGTAATTTCTCTGATCTTTTTCAGGTGAAATCTGATAAACACACGTGGCTTCTTTAGCCTGATACTGTTTTGCAGTATCCGTATTGGGTATCGACAACAACAGGCAAATAGCCAACAACAACAGGCAGATAGCGTTTTCCTGTGCAAATGCTTTCATAGCCATGCAAATGAAGCTCATGGAAGTGCATTTATGCATGAGGCTAAAGGTCACCATGTTTACTCAGATTGGCCACTCTCCACACTTTGACATATTTCTTAAGATCAAATTGTAAATTGAACATTTTTCCAGACCTAAACTTGACTTTTGGGTTTTCCAGGTGAGCCCCTGGAAAATCTCAAAGGATATAACTCATTTTTTGTAAAAGATAATATCAATATATATAAGGATTATTGTCAGCTGATTACTAAGTTTTTTTCAATGTTATTTGCATACATTATTGGTAAAAATATATTTTCAAATCATAGACTTACAAGGTTAATGATCTTGAAATGACACTGTCAGTCATAAGTTTGTTGTTTTAAAATGCTGTGTAAAATAGAAAAATTATTTTGTTATTTACCTATATTGTAATGAACTGCTAACAAGCCATTATAGGTATTTCTCATTTTTCCATTCACAGCTCTAAAATAACCACTCCCACCTTCCCACTGATATTTGAGGCCTGACTCTTTCCTTTGTCCAAAGATAATTGGCTACTGAATTAGTCAGACATGTTCTTCCCTCAGGACTCTGCTGCCTATAACAATGGGCAGCTTAGGAATTACACCTAGGAATGAGCCTTTCTAGCACTGTAGGACCTGACTACTAGGAATGAGCTTTTCTCGGACTGTGGGATGTGACTACTAGGAATGAGCTTTCCTAGCACTGTGGGATCTGACTCCTAGGAATGAGTCTTCCTAATACCATGGGACCTAACTCCCAGGAATGAGCCTTCATAGTGCCACGGGACTTGTCAATTTTGTGGCCTACACATGCATTTAGAGGAATGATTTTTGGCCAACAGGGAGAATTGAGGACAGAAGTCTGATTGCTTTTTCCTATTTTCCAAAAATCCTTTCCAAATACCTGGAGGGAGTCACAACCACAAGCATTAGCATACCATTTTGACCCATTGATAACAAAACTCTTCCTACATTCTGCATAGTATCTTTGTGATGTATATTAAGCCTCCTTATCTCTATTAAATACATTTTTTTCTGATTTCAGTAACTTTTCCTTTCCAATCACCAACCTAAAAACTGTAAACCCACCTATAACCTACAAGCCCCTGCTTCCACATGTTCCACCATTTTGGACTAACTAGACCAATGGAAAAAACTCTTTACTAAGTTCCGAACCCTGTCTCTCACTCTCAAAATCAAATAAAAGGAATCCCTGCACCTGATCATTCTGATAAAGGCATGTTTTGCCTCCTCTCAGGGCCTACATCACTCATATTCTACTTAGAAATAAATCTCATTAATTATTATTTTTACAGAGTTGGTTATTTCCTATTGAGAGAACTCATTCTGGGCATAAATGTGTGTATGCCCAAGATCCTGGGAAGAGAACAGAGGAGAAGGTATAGAGATGTGGTCATGCCCTTTGGGGGGCAACTTCTCAGTTTCTGTCTCTCTTTCTCTCTCTGTCTCTCTGGTGAGTGCATGTACCTTATAGCACAAATCTCTCAAAAAAAAAAAAAAAAAAAAAGAAGAAAGAAAGAAAGAAAGAGAAAGGAAAAAAAGAAATCAACAACATGGAGTACCTATTAAATTTGAAATGTTGACTGGAATAGGGAATTATGCTGATTTCAGTGTACGAATTGGGTATATGCAGCAGGCATATCAGCAGATTAACATTATATTATTGATATGCTGGAGAAGTCTCCCTGTTCAAGATCGAGGAATGGGTAGTTTGATCAGTGTGTGACAGGGACCTAGTGAGCCATTTCAAGATTTCATTTCCTGCTTGACACAATCCATATCCCAGCTGGTCTCTGACACAGGGGCAGGGCAAATTTTTTTTAAAACAATTGGCTTTTGAAAATGCCAATGCCACTTGCAGAGCAGCTATTACTCCATTCAGAAAGAAAGAGACAGGGACTGATTATGTTAGGCTTTGCCAGGACAGAGGAAAGCCACAAATTCAGGATATGGCTCTTACAACTGCATGTATGGAAATAATCCAAACTAAACCAAAAGGCAACTGCTTTAATTGTGGCAGGATGGGACACTTTGTTTTGAACTGTCACGTGTCCAATCAGAGATCCCTATTATGAAGTACAAATAGCCCAGCACAAGCACCAGGAATTTGCCCCTGGACATGCAAACATAGGGCTAATGAATGCAGGTCCAAAACAAAGGGAAATGGGATAAAGGCCAGCTCTGGCCCCAACAAACAGCAGGGACAATCTCAATGTTCTCTCAGGGACACAAGACAATCAAGATGATCAGAGGCTTCTGGTAGGCCCAGACAATCAGAGATTGTTATCAGGAAATTCCAGATAGCACAGGACTGGACCCCAGTCCCATCTCTAGGCAGGTACTAACACCTAGTATAGGTCCACAAGCCATTTCTACTGGAGTTTATGGATCTTTGCCACAGGGCACAGTGGGATTAATTTTGGGAAACAGTATGTCATTAAAAGAACTAGTAGTGACCCTTTGGGTGATAGATGCAGATTACTCTGGTGAATTCAAGGTTATAGCTTCTGCCTCTCAAATTGTTTAGCTTCTTGTATCTGACCATGTGGTATCACTTGTGAAATATATTACCTCCAATATTAAAGGGATGAGTATTGACTACAGAGCCCGAGAGCAATGAAGATTTGGATTCTCAGGCCTACTTTATGCAGACTATCCAAGAAACTCAGCCTATGCATATGGTTTAAACCATAGACCGATGAACATTTCAGGAACTACTGGACACTGGCACTGGTGTAACTGTTATAGCTGAAAGATATTGTCTCCAAAATTGGCCCCTCAAATTAACCACCTCTGCACTATGAAGGGTAGAATATGTTAATTCACCTACAAAGAGTTCTGCTATTCTTACTTGGATAGATCAGGAGGGTCATATGGGACAGTTTCTACTTTATACTTCGCTTGATGTGCCTTTAAATTTAAAGGGATGAGATGTGCTTCCAAAGATGGGATTGATCCTGAGATAGATACTGAACTTGAGCTGTGAACCATTGATTTTCTTGACTAAAAATGGAGATTTTCTACTGCGACTTCTCCCTTCAGATTCATTTCTGGTCGGTAGGGCTACTTCTATCTCCTCTCCATTTCTCTCTGTCTCTTTCTGTCTCTCTGTTTCTCCCTGTGACTTTTAATTTTTTAAATTTTATGTACTTTCTTTTTAAAATTAATTTTTAAAATTATTATTCATACATTAAAACACTGTACATCATTTAGATTGTGAAGAGACTTTACTCAGCATGATATACAGCTCTGTCCTGTTCAGTTGAGAATATTGTACACAACATCGTCAACAAATAAAAAAACCTTATCTGTGCCCCACAAGTGTCTTACCTCTCCATTTCCCCCCCAAATTTCCTTTTCTTATACTCTTCATCTCTCACACTCTCTTTCCACTTTGTCTCTATTGTCCATTACAATTTTAATGCTTTTTATGTTCTCCAGTCTTTTGGTCTCTATCATAGAGTGTGGATAGTCAGTATATGATAAGTGGAGACATACAATATCTCTTTAATAGCCTGACTTGCTTCACTCAGCAACAGATCTTCCATATTCATCCACTTTCTATCAAATTTCAGGGCCTTGTTGTTTTTCTTAATGGTTGAAGAGTAGTCCATGGAGTATATGTGCCATAATTTTTCAGTCATTTTATCTGTCTGTGGACATTTGTTGGTTCCATGTCTTAGCAATCATGAATAATGCTGCAATAAAAATAGTTGTGCAAGGGCTTTTTCAACTGAGTGCTCTCCTGTCCTTTGGGTAGATACCTAAGAATGGAATTGCTAGATCATATGGTAGATCTATTTGAAGGGCTTTGAGGAACTTCCATATTGTTCTCCACAGTGACTGGCCGAATTTATATTCCCACAAGCAGTGTAGGAGAGTCTCCCTTTCACCACATTGTCTCCAGCACTTATCCTTATAATTTATTTATTTTTTAAAAATCTTTGCCATTCTGTCTGGAGTTAAGGGGTATCTCATGGTGACTTTAATCTGCAACTCCCTTACAATGAGGAACGTTGAACATTTTTTCATGTGCTTTTTGGCTGTTTGTAAGTCTTGCTTAGAGAGTTGTTTATTCAGCTCATTTTCCCATCTTTTAATTGGGTTAATCATTTTTTTCTGTGTAAGCTGCTTGAGTTTCCTGTGTATTCTGGTTATCAGTCCCTTACTGAGGCACTGTTAACAAAAATTCTCTCCCATTCTGAGGGTTGTTAATTCACATTAATTATAGTGTCCTTTGCTGTGCAGAAACTCCTTAATCTGATGTAAACCCACCTGTCTATTTTGCCTGTGCTTTGGAGGTGTTGCTTAAGAAGTCTTTGTCTACCCCAATATCTCCCAGAGGTTCCCCAGTGTTTTCCAACAGTAGTTTCATAGTTTTAGATTTATAGATTTATAGGTTTAGATCTTTGATCCATTTTACTTTGATGTTTGTTAATGGTGAGAGGTAGGGGTTCAGATTCATCTTTCTGAATGTGGATATTTAGTTTTTCTAGCTCCATTTGCTAAAGAAGTTTCCCATTTCCCACTCTATTGACTGGTACCCTTTGTCAAAGATGAGTTGGCTATATGTTTTGGGGTTTACTTCTGGAGTATCTGTTCTGTTTCATTGATCCTCATGTCTGTTTTTGTGCCAATACCATGCTGTTTTGATTATCACAGCTTTGTATATATTTTGGAATCAGGAAGTGAGGTGCCACATACTCCAGTTTTCTCGCGCAGAATGGCTTTAGCAAAACGGGGTCTTTTATGGTTCTAGACAAATTTTATGATCGTCTTTTCTAGATCTGTAAAGAATGTCTCTTGTAATTTTATAGGGATTACATTAAACATGTAGATTAATTTGGGTAGGATTGCCATTTTGATTATATTGATTCTGTCAATCCAGGAACATGAGATGTTCTTCCACTTTTTAGTGTCCTTTTCAATTTAGTTTTTAAGGTTTTCATAGTTTTCCTTGTAGAAGTCTTTGACTTCCTTGGTTAGTTTTATTCCTAAGTATCTTATGCTTCTTGTTGCTAAGGTAAACAGGATTCCTTTCTTTAGTTCTGTCTCTGTCTGCTTGTTGTTTGTATATAGAAATGCTATAGATTTTTGTAAGTTAATTTTGAATCTTGCCCCTTTACTGTATGAATTTCTTACTTTGAGAAGATTTTTCATGGATACTATTGGGTCTTCTGTATATACAATCATGTCATCTGCAAACAGAGATAATTTCAGCTCTTCTTGCCCTATTGGAATGTCTTTTATTTCCTTCTCTTGTCTGATCTTATTGGCTAGAACTTCCAGTACTATATTGAATAGGAGTGGGGAAAGTGAGTAGCCTTGTCTTGTACCATTTTTAATGGAAAAACTTTCAGCTTTCCCTATTCAGTATAATGTTAACTAATTTTTTTATAAATGGTTTTTATTATGCTGAGAAAGGGTCTTTCTATGCCAATTTTACTGAGAGTCTTGATCATAAAGCCGTGTTGTATTTTGTCAAATGCTTTTTCTGCATCAATTGAACTGATTATATGATTTTTCCCTTTCTTTCTGTTAATATGGTGTATTACATTTATGGTTTTGTGTATGTTGAACCACCCTTGCATCCCTGGAATAAAGCCTACCTGGTCATGATGAATAACATATTTTATATTCTGTCGAATATGGTTAGCAAGTATCTTGTTGAGAATTTTCACATCAATATTCATCAGGGATATAGATCTGTAGTGTTTTTTTTTTTTTTTTCCCTATCCTTATTATTTTTTGGAATGAGGGAGGGTTATGGAGGTTTCACAAAATGAATTTGGAAAGGTTCCTTCCTTTTGGATCTCTAGAAACAGTGTGAGTAGAATGGGAGTTGCCTCTTCTTTAAAAGTTTTGTAAAAACTGGCAGTGAAGCAATCAGGGCCTGGATTTTTCTTTGTTGGAAGGTTATTTATTACTGATTCAATCTCATTGCTTTTTATAGATCTGTTCAGGCTTTCTATGTCTTTTTGATTCAAACTTGGTACATTATATTGTTAGGCTGAGTTAGCGTATGTTAGGCCGACTTAGCATATGTTAGGCAGAATTAGCATATGTTTGGCTGAGTTAGCATAGGCCGATTAAGCATAATCACCCATGCTAGGGCTGTTAGGCTGAGTTAGCATAGGCTGAGTTAGCATAATAATCAGGGCTTTGAGGATGGGACCTGAGGGACTTGGGAACTCATAAATAAACAGAGGACAGGAACTCATAAATAAGCAGAAAATGGGTGGGCCTGGTGGTGCTAGGACAAGATTAACCTAACTTTAACTGAGAGTCCATTTCTAGACTGAAGCAGGTGGTGACAGCTGGACCCTAACTTCACATAACCCCTCCCTTGTGTGCTTCATACTATGGAAAGTTACTGACAGTATATCCTGTATTGCCCTCCTGATTTATAAAAGGCCCTTCTATCAGAGGTTGAAACCCACTGCATCAGGCAGAAACTCGGACCCCAGCTAGCTGGAAAAATAAATGCCTCTTATGCAGTTGCATTGTCGTTGTCTTCCCTGTGCCACTACTAGTTAGATCGCTCTTTGAACCCTAACACTTAGGGGCTTGTCTGGGCTCGATAAACTTGGTGATAGCCAGATTAGACACGACAGAGAAGGCTTGGCACATTGCTTCAAAAGGAGGATTGATCACCTCCATCTGGGACTTGCAGGAGGCCTTAGAGCCTGTTCTCAGACTTGTCTTGTTCTGGAAAGGAGAGTTGGCTGCCTCCATTTGGGACTTGCAAGGGGCCTTAGAACCTGCTCCTGAACTTGTCTTATTCTGGAAGAGAATTCTCTGTGGGTTAGCCACCCTGGAAGTTCCACTTGAAGTCGAGGGAGATGTCCCTGATAACTGGAAGATCAATGAGCGTCCACATTGGATACCGTTTGGTCTGACAATTGGTTTGGTAAGGATCCTATACAGGCTGGTGTGAGTCCTGTGCGTGTGGTGGAATTATCTGGCTGGTGAGTGTGGTCGTCCCCTGTGCATATTTGTTGGTTCACAGGGGTAATTGTGATTCTGTGTCTCGTTCTGTCGTGGCCTCTGTTTCACCATTTTCCTGTCATGGGCCAAACCCAAGTAACTCCTGAGTTTGATCTTAGATCATTTCTCAGAAGTCTGGGAGAAGGCCCACAATTATGAACTTAAGGTAAGGAAAGGTAAGTTTGATACCTTTTGTTCTTCAGAATGGCCGACATTTAATGTAGGATGGCCACCACAGGGGACCTTTTCACTAAAAGTCATCAGACGAGTCTAAGAGGTTATCAACAAGCCTGGCCTTCAAAGTCACCCAGATCAGCTCCCATATATTATAATATGGCAGGCCCTGGTAGAAAATCCTCCTTTCTGACTCAGGCCTTTCTTACCAGGAAAGAACAAAGATCCTCCAAAAATACTGGCTGTGGAGAGTACCCACACCTCCAAGCTGGGGGAAATTCCAAAAGACCATAAAAAAACAATTCTTCAAGAGGACTCTGGGATTTACCCTTCATTGGCACATCTAGATTTAGAACCCTATCCACCAACTTATGTTGCAGTAGCACCTCAAGCTCAGGTGGAGGCACCCCCCCCCAGCTTGAGGCAGAACCTCTTCTACAGCCTCAACAGTTGCCACACTCTACCGTAGGGCCATCACCACCTCCCGCATTGGTGCAAGGGCCCTCTGGAGGACTTAGATCAAGGAGGGCCCTGGAAGATGAAGAGCCCACATCATCTGGGCGAGAACCCATCCTCCCTGTACGAGCCCTAGGGGGCACTGGTCCATAAGGGGAGCATACATATCAGTATTTACCCTTCTCTAGTAGTGATATTTACAACTGGAAAACTCCAAATCCTCCTTTCTCTGAAGATTCGTGAGGACTCACCGATCTGTTTGAGTCTATTTGGGATGACTGCCAGCAGCTTCTCAAAAGCTTGTTCACCACTGAAGAACGAGAATGGATCCTCACTGAGGCTCAAAAGAATGTACCTGGCAATGATGGTCATCCGACCACCTTACCAAATCTGATTGATGAGGGATTTCCACTAACCTGACCCAAGTGTGATTTTGGGAATGCTGAAGGTAGGAAGCCTCTCTGAGTCTACCCTCAGACTCTTATGACAGGTCTCCGAGGGGCTGCTAGATGCCCCACCAATTTGACAAAGGTAAAAGCAATAATTCAGGGAGAAAATGAAAGCCCAGCTGCGTTTTTAGAACATCTCTATAGTGCCTGTAGGCAATTCATCCCCCCTAGACCCCCTAGCTGAAGAGAATCAATCTGCTATTATCATGTCCTTTATTAAACAGGCAGTGCTGGATATCAGAAAAAATTGTATAAAAAGAGGGTCTTGGGGAGATGACTATTAGAGATCTCATGAGAATAGCAGATAGAGTTTTTAACACTTGAGAAATTCCAGAAGAATGAGAGAAGACATACCCAGAAGACATGCATGCTGTATTTAGTTCCATACTACTTTTTTTTTTACTAAAAATAAACATCTTTTACTTTAAACTAAGAAAATACATAAATAAAAAAGTAAAACAAAAACTGTGTGGAGACAAAGAAGGGCACTATATTAAAGTAAAAGGATCAATAGATCAAGAAGATATAATGCTTATAAATATCTATGTGCCTAGCAAGGGAGCACCCACATAAGTGAAGGAAAGACTGTTAGATCTAAAAGGGAAAATAGACTGCAACACACTAATTGTTGGAGACCTCAACATTGCACTATCCCCTCTGGACTGATCATCTAGACAAAAAATAGGTAAAGGGATAAAGGATATAAATGATACCTTGAATCAAATAGACTTAAAAGTCATCTCTAGAACTTACCACCCCAAAACCATGAGATACACTTTTTTCTTACCCCCACATGAAACCTTCTCAAAGATTGACCCCATCATAGGGCACAGAGCAAAGCCTCTACAGATTCAAAGGCATAGAAACTATATCCAGCATCTACTCCAACCATGATGGAATTAAACTTAAGTTTGATTTCAAGAGAAATTCTCAAAAATACTCAAATACATGTAAACTAAATAGCCTACTCCTGAATGACTCCACAAATACTGAAGAAATAAGGACTTAAATCGAAATATCCACGGAAGCCAATGACAATGAGGATACGAGTATCCATAATCTTTGGGACACTGCTAAAGCAGTCATAAGAGAAAAAGTTCATAGCAATTAGTGCCCATAAGAGAAAGATGGAAAGAACACAAAAGGATCGCCTAACACCATGCCTCAGAGAATCAGAAAAGCAACAGGCAAAAGATAAAAAAAATTCCAGGAGAAAGGAAATAATAAAGATCCGAGCAGAAATACATGAAATAGAAAATAAACGAACTGTATAGAAAATAAATGAAAGTAAAAGCTGGTTCTTTGAAAAGATAAATAAAAGTGATACACCACTAGTGAGACTTATTAAGAAGATGAGAGAAAGGAACCAGTTGAATCAAATCTGCAATGAAGCAGGCAAAATAAGAACAAAAAAAATACCATAGTAGAAATACAAAATATTATTAGAGGATACTATGAACATCTATAAGCCAAGAAACAAGACAATCTGGATGAGATGGACAAATTTCTGGACACATATAATCTCCCAAGATTGAATCAGGAGGATAGAGAAAGTCTGAACAGGCCCATAACAAGCCAGAAGATTGAATCAGTAATAAATAACCTCTCAACAAAGAAAAGTCCAAGTCTTGATGGCTTCACCTCTGAATTGTGGAAAACGTTCAAAGAAGATTTACCCCCCATTCTGCTCAAGTTATTTCTAAAGACCCAAAAGGGTAAATCTCTCCCTAATTCATTCTGTGAAGCCTCTATCACCTTTATCCTTAAAACAGATAATGACAGGACAAGTAAGGAAAACTATAGACCAATATCTCTGATGAATATAGATGCAAAGATTCTCAATAAGATACTAGCAAATTATGTCCAACAACTTATAAAAAAAATCATATATCATGATCAGGTAGGCTTTATTCCAGGAATGTACAGTTGGTTCCATATATGCAAAACCATAAATGTAATAAACCATATTAACAGGAAGAAAGATAAAAAACATATGGTCATATCAATTGGTACAGAAAAAGCATATGTTAAGATACAACATTCCTTCAAGGTCAAGATTTTCAGCAAAATTAGCATAGAAGTGTCATTTCTCAACACAATAAAAGCTATCTATGAAAAACCCATAGCAAGATCTCACAGTATAAAACTGCTCCTGGAAAGCACTGGGGAAACTCTGGGAGATATTGGGGCAGGGAAAGACTTCTTAAATAAGACCCCCAAAGCACAGTTGATAATCCCCTAAATAGACAAGTGGGATTACATCAGACTAAGAAGTTTCTGCATGGCAAAAGACAGTAATTAGTGTGAACAGATAGCCCTCAAAAATGGGAAAATATTTTTGTAAACTCTACCTCAGATAAGTGACTGATAACCAGAATACACAAGGGACTCAAGCTGCTGTTTCATAAAAAGAGGATAAGCCCTATTAAAAGATGGGAGAATGAGTTGATAAAACAACTCTCTAAAGATGACATAGGAATAGCCAAGAGGCATATGAAAAAATGCTCAACATCCCTCATTGTAAGGGAAATTCAGATCAAAATAACAAAGAAATACCACCTAACCCCAGTCAGAATGACTAAGATTTAAAAAAAAAAAAGGATAAATGCTGGCAGGAGTGTGGTGAAAAGGGAACTCTCATACACTGCTGGTGGGAATGTAAATTGGACCAGTCATTGTGGAGAACAATTTGGAGATTCCACAAAAATCTACAAATAGAGCTACCATATGATCCAGCAATCCCACTCCTTGGTATCTACCCAAAGGACAGAAGAATTCTTAATCAGAAAAGTGCTTGCACATCAATGTTTATTGCAGCACTATTCACAATTGCCAAGACATGGAACCAACCCAAATGTACAAGAACAGATGAATGGATTGTAAAACTATGGCACATATACTCTATGGAATACCATACAGCCATAAAAAACAAAAAAACCCTTGCTTCTGACAGAAAGTGGAAGAATATGGAAGATTTACTGCTGAATGAAGCAAGCCAGGCTATGAAGGAGAGATATTGTATGTCCCCACTTAATATATACCAAGTGTCCACACTCTATGACTGAAAGGGATTGACTGAAGGATATAGAAATATAGTAAACGTGGAACTAGCAGTTAGCGTAATGGCTATGTCACTGGACTCCCACGTAGTCAACCGCGGTTCGCATCCCGGACCCGGTGGCTTAAAACTCACGCCGGGCTTGTGTGCGTGCGTGCCCAAGATCCCGAGAGGAGAATGGAGGAGAAGGGATTGCGGCGTGACCATCCCCCTTGGGGGGTGATTTTTGGCTTTCTGTCTCTCTGTCTCTGTCTGGCGAGCGGATGCGCCCTATAGCGAAAACCTCTCCAAAAAAAAAAAAAAAAAAAAACAAAGTAAAAAGATGTAAACACAGAAACAGTAGGGATGCAAAGGATTGTTCAACATATGGAAGACCATAGCCATAATACACCATATTAACAGAAATAAAGATATAAAACATGTGATCTTTTCAATCGATGCAGAAAAAGCATTTGAAAAAAATGCAACATCCCTTCATGCTTAAGACTCTTATTGAGATTGGCATAAAAGAGTCATTTCTCAACACAATAAAAGCCATATAAAAAAAACATACTCAAACATCATCCTGAATGGAGAAAACTGAAAGCTTTTCCACTGAAAACAGGTACAATACAAGGATGTCCACTTTCTCCACTCCTTTTCAATATAGTACTGGAAGTCCTTGTCAACGCAATCAGAAAAGAGGAAAAAGTAAAAGGCATTCAAGTAGGAAAAGAATAGGTGGAACTCTCTCTATTTGCAGATGCCATGATTGTATACATAGAAGACCCAATGGGAGCCATGAAAAAATTTCTGGAAGTAATACATTAATACAGTAAAGTTGCAGGATGCAAAATCAATATACAGAAATATATAGCATTTCTATATATTAACAACAGGCAGACTGAGATAGAACTGAAAAAAATATTCCATTTACTATAGCCACAAAAAGTATAAGATAATCAGGAATATAACTAACCAAAGAAGTTAAAAACCTCCACAAGGAAAAGTATAAGAAGCTAAAAAAAATATTCAAAATGACACAAAAAAGTAGAAGGATATCCCATGTTCCTGGATTGGAAGAATTAATATAATCAAAATGACAATTCTACTCAAATTAATCTACTTATTTAATGCAATGTCAATCAAAGTAGCAGACACATTCTTCACAGATCTAGAAAAGACAATCATAAAGTTTGTCTGGAATAATAAAAGACCCC
>NW_006203564.1:41188-41467 GCF_000334495.1 Tupaia belangeri chinensis
TCCACAAGGAACTCAAGCAGCTGTTCTGAAAAAAGATGATCAATCCTTTTAAAAGATGGGAGAATGAGTTGAAAAAGCAACTTTCTAAAGATGACATAGGAATAGCTAAAAAGCATATGAAAAAATGCTCACTTTCCATCATTGTAAGGGCAATGCAGATCAGAACAACAATGAGATAACAGCTAACCCAATCAGAATGACTAAGATTAAAAAAAAAAATGATAAGTGCTAGCGCGGGTGTGACAAAAGGGGAGCTCTCTTACACTGCTGGTGGGAAGG
>NW_006203564.1:42260-44654 GCF_000334495.1 Tupaia belangeri chinensis
CATGGCTCACTTAATGATAGGAACAGGTCTGGAAATATCAATAATAACATTGAATGTCAATGGATTAATTTCTCCAATTAAGAGACATAGACTGGTCGAATGGATAAAAAAACAGAAACCCTCTATCTGTTGCCTACAAGAAACTAATCTCATGGATAAGGACATACATAGAATAAAAGGTAAGGGCTGGAAAAAGATATTCCATGCAAATGGAAATAAAAAAAGGGCTGGAGTAATGATATTGATTTCAGACAAAATAGACATTACATCAAAGACTGTAAGAAGAGACAAAGAAGGGCATTATGTAATAGTAAATGGGGTAATGAAGCAAGAAGACATAACGCTTATAAATATCTATGCACCCAACCCAGGAGCACCTAAATATGTGAAGGAAAGACTGCTGGAGCTAAAAGGAGAGATAGGGAGAAACACTATAATTATTGGAGATCTCAAAACTTCATTATCTCCTTTAGACAGATCTTCTAGGCAGAAAATAAATAGAGAGATATAGGACCTAAATGATACTATAAATCGAATGGACTTGACAGATATCTATAGAAGTTTCCACTATAAGTCCACAACATATACATTTTTCTCATCCTGGCATGAACCTTTTCAAAGATTGACCATATCTTAAGACAAAAATCAAGCTTTTACAGATTCAAAGGTGCAGAAACTATATCCAGCATATCTGACCATGATGGAATTAAACACAAGATTAATATCAAGAATCACCTTTGAAAATACACAAACACATGGAAACTGAACAACCTACTTTTAAATGACTCCTTAACTTCTGAAGAAATTAAGTCTGAAATCAGAAAATTTATGGAACTAAATAATAATGAGTACACAAGTTTCCATAATCTATGGGACACAGCAAAACAGTCATAAGAGGGAAATTCATAGAAATTAATGTGCATAAGAAAAGGATAGAAAGATGGCAAATAGATAACCTAACATCATGCCTCAAAGAACTGGGAAAAAAAACAACAAACAAATCCAAAAAATGCCAGGCAAAAAGAATTAATAAGGGTTCCAGCAGAAATAAATGAAATAGAGCATAAACAAACCATACATAAAATAAATGAAAGCAAAAGCTGGTTCTTTGAGAAGATTAACAAGATCGACACACCATTGACTAGACTGATTAAGAAGAAAGAAAGAAACCAGATAAATCAATATGTGATGAAACAGGCAATATTACAACAGAAATAGTAGAAATATAAAATATCATTAGAGGATATTATGAGCGACTATATGTCAAACAAGATAATTGGAGAAGATGGACAAATTCCTGGATGCATACAGTCTACCAAGATTAAATCAAGACGACATAGAGAACCTGAATAGACCCATAACAAGCCAGGAGATTGAATCAGTAATAAATATCCTCCTGACAAAGGAAAGCCCAGGTACAGAAGACTTCAATTCTGAATTTTACAAAACTTTTAAGGAAGAGTTAATCTCTATCCTACTCAAATTATTTCTAAAGATTCAAAAGGAGGGAAGCCTTCCAAATTTATTTAATGAAGCCTCCATTATCATCATTCCCAAAACAGATAAGGACATGTCAAAAAAGGAAAACTACAGACCAATATGATTGATGGATATAAACGCAAAAATTCTCAAGAAAGTACTCACAAATCGTATCCAACAACACATAACAGGGACCAGCAGTTAGCATAATGGCTATGCTGCTGGACTCCCAAGTAGTCGACGGTGGTTTGTGTCCCGAACCCAGCGGCTTAAACTCACGCCGGACGCGTGTATGTGCGTGCCCAAGATCCCGAGAGGAGAATGTAGGAGAAGGGATTGTGGCATGGCCATCCCCCCGGGGGGTGATTTCTCGCTTTCTGTCTCTGTCTCTCTTTGTCTTTGTGGCAAGCGCACATGCCCTAAAGCAAAAACCTCTATAAAAAAGACAAACTCCCCCCCCCAAAACAACAACAACACATAACAAAGATTATTCATCATGACCAGGTAGGCTTTATCCCAGGGCTGCAAGGGTAGTTCAACATCATCAAGACCATAAATGTAATACACCACATTAACAGAAAGAAAGATGAAAGCCATATGATCATCTCAATTGATGTGGAGAAAGCATTTGATAAAACACAGCATCCTTTTATGATTAAGACCCTCAGTAAGATTGGTATAGAAGGGTCATTTCTCAACACAATAAAAGCCATCTATGAAAAACCTACTGCAAACATTATACTGAATTGGGAAAAGCTAAAAGCTTTTCCTCTGAAAACAGGTACTAGGCAAGGCTACCCACTTTCTCTATTGCTCTTTAATATAGTACTGGAAGTCTTAGCTAATGCAATCAGAAAAGCGAACAATATAAAAGGCATTCAAATAGGCAAAGAAGAGTTGAAAATATCTTTATTC
>NW_006203564.1:45261-45605 GCF_000334495.1 Tupaia belangeri chinensis
CTGGAACAATGGAATAGAATAAAGACCTCAGAAATAACCCCCAAAGCTTACAGCCAACTGATTTTTGACAAAGGATATCAGTCAATCCATTGGGAAAAGGAAAACCTCTTTAGTAAATGGTGCTGGAAGAACGGAATATCCACCTGTAGAAAGATGAAACTGAACACCCATCTTTCACCATTGATAAAAAATCAACTCAAAATGGATCAAAGATCTGAACCTAAGAGCTTCAACAATAAAACTCCTCATGGAAAATGCTGGGGAAACATTGGAGTAGGCAAAGACTTAAATAAGATTCCCAGAGCACTGACAATAATCCCCAAAATAGACAAGTGGGACTATAT
>NW_006203564.1:46243-47226 GCF_000334495.1 Tupaia belangeri chinensis
TGAAATATTCGAGGACAGAAAAGCAGTGAAAATAGTTAACGAAGATAAGACAGTGTGGAATGGGGGTGGGGAGAAGAGAAGAAGATAGAGAAAGATAGCAGGAGAACAAATAGACATGACATTAGCAGGACACAAATATGATTTATTGCATATTGATGATGACGTGTATAGTATTCTCAACTGGATTGGTCTGAGAAGTGTTTCATGTTGGGTACAGTCTGTTCACAAGCAAAATGAGAAATAGTGATTACTGTTTAAAAAACAATCAGAATAATAATAATAATAATCGGGAAAAAATGAAAAGCTATTGGATGATGAAATGGAGATTTTAATGTCTCTGTATTGACTGATATGCATAGTATTCCTTCTGGAAAAAAGAAATGTAATACACTGTAAAGTTATATGTGACTCAATGTAATATGAACAAGATTAGATGATAATAAATAAATTAAATAAATAAATAAATAAATAAATGATATTTGCTTAGCCCTCCCCCCAAAAAAGATCCAGCCCCAAGAAATATATAGAAACCCAAGTAGAATCAACCCAAAAAGATCTTCTCCAAGACACAATATTTTCTTTATTAAAACATTTATCTCTGACAGTTCTGTTTGATTTTTCTTTATGGTGTCCATTTCATCTTTTTAAAAATTTTTTATTTTATTTCAATTTATTTTATATATTTAATCATGTTATTTAGCTTGCAAAATGAATATTCCAACATGTGTACATTTCTCACCTGTCCTGTTAACAATACTATAAAGTTATCTTCATCAGATAATAACCCATTTCTTTGTACTATAAATGCCAAGTCTGTCTATTTTTCTCCTTAATGTCCTTCCTCAGACTCTACTCCTTCACCTGCCATTTTTTCACACTGTATCTGGTATTTACAACCATTTACTGTGTTTTTATATCCTTTAGTCATTCAGTTTTGGTCATAGAGTGCAGACACTCGGTATATATTAAGTGGAGACATACAA
>NW_006203564.1:47324-48129 GCF_000334495.1 Tupaia belangeri chinensis
TTCTTTTTATGGCTGAATAATATTCCATAGAGTATATGTGCCATACTTTTTCAATTCATTCATCTGTTCATGGGCATTTGGGTTGGTTCCATGTCTTAGCAATTGTAAATAGTGCCACAATAAACATCAATGTGCAAGTACTTTTCAAGAATTCTATCCTTTGGGTATATCCTAAGAAGTGGGATTGCTGATTATATGGTAGTTCTTCTTGTAGAGCTTTGAAGAATCTCCAAATTGTTTTCCATAGTGGATTGACCAATTTACATTCCCACCAGCAGTATAAGAGAATTCCCCCTTCACCACACAATCACCAGCACTTATCTTTTTTGTTTTATTAATCTTAGTCATTCTGACTGGGATTAGGTGGTATCTCAATGTAGTTTTGATTTACATCTCCCTTACAATGAGGAATGTTGAGCATTTTTTATATGCCTTTTGGCTATTCGTATGTTATCCTTAGAGAGCGGTTTTGTTTTTGTTTTTGTTTTTTTTTTCAACTCATTCTCACATCTATTAATAGAGTTGGTGATCTTTTTTGAGACAGCTGATTGAATTCATTGTGTATTCTGGTTATCAGCCCCTTTCTGACGCATAGTTTACAAAAATATTTTCCAATTCTGAGGGCTGTCATTTCAAACTAATTATTATGTCTTTTGACATGCAAAAACTTCTTAATCTGATATAATCCCGGTTGTCTATTTTTGGGGTTATTGACTGTGCTTTGGGGGTCTTATTTAAGAAGTCTTTAACTGACCCAATGTCTCCTAGATTTTCCTAACTAACGTCCTGCCTCTCTATTGTTCAC
>NW_006203565.1:0-3313 GCF_000334495.1 Tupaia belangeri chinensis
AAAAAATAAATAAATAAATTTAAAAAATAAAGATTCTACCAGAAATACATGAAATTGAAAATAAACAAGCTATACAGAAAATAAACAAGCTATACAGAAAATAAAGGAAAGTAAAAGCTGGTTCTTTATACTATGAGTGAGTAATGATACAGAATTAGAAAAACTGATGAAGAAGAACGAAAGAAAGCAGATAAATCAAGTACATAATGAAACAGGGAACATTACAACAAACAGAATGGAAATACAAAACATCATTAGAGGATACTATGAGTGAGTATATGCCAACAGAATGGGGACGTGGAGGACATGGAAATATTCTTGGATGCATATAATCTACCAAGATTGAATCAAGATGACATAGAAAACCTGAATAAACCCATAGCAAGCCATGAGATTGAATCGATAATAAATAACCTTCCAATAAAGAAGAACCCGGGTTCTGGTGGCTTCACTTCTGAATTCTATATGAATTTAAGAAAGAGTTGACCTCCATTCTAGTAAAATTATTCCTAAAGATCCAAAAGAAAGAAAACCTCCCAAATTTATTTTATTAAGCCTTTAACATCCTCATTCCCAAAACAGATAAAGACATGACAAGAAAAGAAAACTACAGACCAATATCTCTGATGAACATAGATAAAAAAATTCTCAACAAGATACTTGTAAACCATATCCAAAAACATGTAAGAAAACATTATTCATCACAACCAGTTAGGCTTTATTCCAGGGATGCAAAGATGTTTCAATATATGCAAGACCATAAATACAATACACCATATTAACAACAACAACAAAAAGATAAAAGCCGTATGATCATTTCAATTGATGCAAAGAAAGCATTTGATAAAATACAATATCCCTTCATGATTAAGACTTTCAGCAAGATTGGTATAGAAGTGTCATTTTTCAACACAATAAAAGCTACATATGAGAAACCTATAGTTAACATTATAATGAATGGGTACTGGGACTAGGCAATGCTTCCCACTCTCTCCACCACTTTTCATTATAGTACTGGAAGCCTTAGCCAATGCAAATAGAAAAGTGAATAATACAAAAGGAATTCGAGTAGGCAAAGAGTTGAAAATATTTGTAGATGACATGATGGTATACTCAGAGACCCAAAGGATTCCATGGAAAAACTTGAAGTACTAAATAAATACAATAAAGTGGCAGGATACAAAATCAACTTCTATAGCATTTCTATATATGAACAACAAGTTGAACAAAGTAGATCTGAAGAAAGGAATCCCTTTTACCATAGCCACAAAATGAATAAGCTACCTAGGGATAAACCTAACTCAGGAAGTCAAAGACCTTTACAAAGAAGAATACCAACTCTCCACACTCTATGGTAAATACTGAAAGACTGGAGAACATAAAAGCATTAAAAATTGTAATGCACACTAGAGACAAAGTAGAAAAAGAGTGTGGGAGGGGAAGAGTGTAAGAAAGGAAATTTTGGGGAATAATGGACAGGTAAGACACTTGTGGGACACAGGATTTTATCTGCTGACAAGGATATATACAATAGTCTCAACTGAGCTGAACTGAGGTGTATATCATGCTGGGTAAAGTCTCTTCACAATCTAAATGATATATTGTGATTTAACCTGCAGAAAGATGAAACCGAATCCCCATCTTTCACCATTAACAAAAATCAACTCAAAATGGATCAAAGGGCTAAACCTATAACCTCAAACTATAAAACTACTGGTGAAAAGCACTGGGGAAACTCTGGGAAACATTGAGGTAGGCAAAGACTTTTTAAATAAGACTACTAAAGCACGGGCAATAATCACTAAAGTAGACAAATGGGATTATATAATTTTAAGAAATTTCTACACAGGAAAGAACACGATAATTAGTGTGAATCTACAACTCTCAGAATGGGAGAATATTTTTTTCAAACTATGACTCAGATAAGGAACTGAAAACCAGAATACAGAGGGAACTCAAGCAATTTACCTGGAAAAAAAAAATGATGAACCCAATTAAAAGATGGGAAAACAAGATGAAAAAACAAACAAACAAACCTCTCTAAGAAAGACATATAAACAGCCTAAAAGCATATGAGGAAATTCTCAACATCCCTCATCATCAGGGAGATGTAGATTAAAACCATAATGAGAACCTACCAATCCCTGTCAGAATGACTAAGATTAAAAATACAAGTGCTAAGTGTTGGTGGCATGTGGTGAAAGAGGAACTCTCCTACACTGCTGGTGGGAATGTAAATTGGTCCAGCCACTGGAGAGAAAAAGATCTTAAAATAGAACTACCATTGGATCCAGCAATTCTACTCCTGGACATCTACCCAAAGGACAGGAGAATGCTCAGTCAGAAAAACGCTAGCATACCAATGTTTATTACAGCATTATTCATGATTGCTAACACATTTAACCAACCAAAAGGTCCACCAATAGATGAATGGATTGAAAAATTGTGGTACATGTACTCTATGGAATACTATCCAACCATAAAAAACAAGACCCTGGTATGTGTTAGAAAGTGGTTGAATGTGGAAGATGTATTGCTGAATGAAGCAAGCCTGACGATGAAATAAAGTCATTGTATGTATTCACTTAATATATACCGACTATCTGCACTCTATGGTAGAGATTGACATATTTGAGGGTATAAACACAATGAAAATAATTATGGAGGCCGAAAAGACTGTAGAATGTGGACGGCAGGGGGAAGGGAAGAGTATAGAGAATGAAAGCAGTAAAAACATAGAGAGGCATGAGAGATGTTGGACACAGAAATGGTTTATTTTTTTCTCTTTTTAATTTCAATTTATTTATTTGCATTCAATCACTGTACATCATTACAGCATACAAAATGAGATTTTACATCCAGAGTACACTGTATAGTGTCTTAATCAAGCACATCAACGAACATGTTATTGTCAGCAAATGATCTTCCACTTCTTGTTGTCTGTATGTTTTGCTTTTATCCCCCCATCCTTGGTTCCCTATCTCTTACCCTCTGCCATCTCCCACTCTCCTCCCACACTGTCTCTGGTATCTATGTTTGCTTTCTATACCGTTTTCCCCCCACATTTTATTGAATCACCAAAGACCCTAATCAATCCAAATACTCTCATAGCAAACACAGGTGACACACACATTTCCATGAACACAAGTCTAACTTTACGCATCCTATAAAGTAGCACCAAGCTGGGGCTACATATCCTACTTGCAGTCATTGAATAGATTTATTTTTTTTTCCTGAAACTTTTTTTTTTGTAACTCAATTTACATTCCTTCCCTAAGCATCATCACAGCACACAAAATGCGATCTCCCATCC
>NW_006203565.1:4635-12641 GCF_000334495.1 Tupaia belangeri chinensis
TATACCCTGTTCCTTAGAGTAAATCTTTTACTGCCCCTCACCCATTTACTTGCATGTATCACATTTTCAATAAAAAGGCACGATGATTCCTAGCAGTTGTCACTCCTCAGAGAGCGATCTCTGGGAGTGTCCGGCTAAGGACGTGCATGAAAAGCATCGAGGCCTTAGTCTTCCTTTCTTTCCAGCGCCGCCTCCGTCGAGATAACCCACCCACGCCGAGGCTGGACCCCGGCACTCCAGTGAACTAGATTTTTAAAGGAATGAAGATTTTCTACTGAAAATTCAGTCTCCAACAAACAAGCTAGCAGTAGGGAGCCCCACTCCCCACACCCCCAGCCTTCTACTTCTGTCTCTCGGTTCCTGTCTCTTCTTCTGTCTTCCCTTTTTTTTTGGTAATTTTTCCCTTTTACACTTTTTTTTAAAGGCACAGTTTTTCTCTGGTTCTTAGCTCCACCTTTTTTCTTGTTAATTATTGCTCTGCTCCTCCCACCCAGGCAGAAGAAGCCGGACCTTCAGAAGAAGGTTCCACATGGCTCCAGTGAACTAGATTTTTCATGTGGCGTGCTTGCATGCCACGTGGTTTTCTATTTTGTGATTTCTTTTAAAAAAAGAACAGTAATTACAAATTTTTTAATTTTTTAAATTTTTTAAATCTTTTTTTCTCTTTGTTGTTTCAGGAAAACGAAAGAATTAACAGCCAGAATCAAAGAAATAAAAGGCAACAAAGACAATGGCCAACTTCAACGTCCTGACAGATCCAGTAACATCGATAATAACATTGAATATTAATGGATCAAAGTCTCCTATCAAGAGAAACAGACTGGCTGAATAGATAAAACAAACAGGAACTCTCTATCTTTTGCCTACAGGAAACCCACCTCATGGTTAAAGACATACATAGACTGAAAGTGAAAGGTAGGAAAAAGGTTTTCCATGCAAATGGGAACGAAAACAGAGCTGGAGTTGAGATACTAATTTCTGATACAATACGCTTGAATACAAAAACGATTCGAAGGGACAAAGAAGGGCAATAAAGCACAGTAAAAGACTCTATAGATTGAGAAGATGTCACACTTATAAATATCTATGCACCTAACACAGGAGCACTCAAATATGTGAAGGAAAGACTGTTAGATCTAAAAGGGGAGATAGACTGCCACACACTAACTGTTGGAGATCTCAACACCCCACTATCCTCTCTGGACAGATCATCTAGGCAAAAAATAGGTAAAGATATAAATGATCGAAATAATACCATAAATCAAATGGACATAACAGATATCTATAGAACTTTCCATCCAAAAATTGATGAGATACACGTTTTTTCTCACCTCAACATGGAACCTTTTCAAAGATTGACCACATCATAGGGCAAAAAGCAAGCCTCTACAGATTCAGAGGCATAGAAACTATATGCAGCATCTTCTCTGACCATGATGGAATTAAACTTGAGTTTATTTTCAAGAGAAATTCCCCAAAATACTCAAATACATTGAGACTGAATAACCTACTTCTGAATGACTCCACTACTGCTGAAGAAATAAAGCCTGAAATCAAAAGATTCATGGTAGCCAATGACAATGAGGACATGAGATTCCATAATCTTTCGAACACTGCTAAAGCACTCATAAGAGGGAACTTCATAGCAAGTAGTATACATAAGAGGAAGATGAAAAGAAGGTAAATGGATCACCTAACAGCATGGCTCAGAACATTGGAAAAGCAACAGCAAAAAAAAAAAATCCAAAAAACTCTAGGAGAAAGAAAATAATAAACATATGAGGAGAAATAAATAAATGAAATAGAAAAGAAACGTACTATACAGAAAATAAGTGAAAGTAAAAACTGGTTCTTTGAAAGGATAAACAAAATTGATACACCACTAGAGAGACTTATTAAGAAGAAAAGAGAAAGGAACCAGGTGAACCAAAATTGCAATGAAGCTGGCAATATAACAACAGACAGTAGAAATTCAAAACATCATTAGAGGATATTATGAAGGATATTATGAACATATATATGCTAAAAAACAAGGCAATCTGCATGAGATGGACAAATTCCTGCACAAATACCTAGACTGAGTCAGGAGGAGATAGAAAGTATGAATAAGCCTATAACAACCCAGGAGATTGAATCAGTAATAAATAACCTCCCAACAAAGAAAAGCCCTGGACCTGATGGCTTCACCTCTGAATTCTACAAAGCTTTCAAAGAAGAGTTAAACCCCATTTTGCTGAAGTTATTTCTAAAGATTCATAAGGGTGAATCTCTCCCTAATTCCTTCTATGAAGCTTCTATCACACTTATCCTTAAAACAGATAAGGACAGAACAGGAATGAAGGCTATAGACCAATATCTCTGATGAATATAGATGTAAAAATTCTCAACAAGATACTAGCAAACTGTATCCAACAGCTTATAAAAAAGATCATACATCATGATCAGGTAGGCTTTATTCCAGGAATGCAAGGTTGGTACAACATACACAAAACCATTAAATGTAATACACCATCTTAACAGGAAGGAAGATAAAAATCATATGGTCATATAAATTGATTCAGAAAAAGCCTTTGATAAGATACAACATCCTTCATGATCAAGTCTCTCAGCAAAATTGGCATAGAAGGGTCATTTCTGAACACAATAAAAGCTCTCTATGAAAAACCCATAAGGAACATGATCCTGAATGGAAAAAAGCTGAAATCTTTCCTACTAAAATGGGTACAAAACAAGGATGCCCACATTCTCTACTCCTTTTTAAAATAGTACTGGAATTCCTCACCAACGTAATCAGAAAAGAGAAAAAAAAAAGGCATTCGAATAGGGGGACCGGCAGTTAGTGTAATGGCTATGTCACTGGATTCCCACGTAGTCGACCATGGTTGGTAGCCCGGACCCAGTGGCTTAAAACTCACGCCGGGCGTGTGTGCATGCATGCTCAAGATCCCAGAAGGAGAATGGAGGAGAAGGGATTGTGGCATGGCCATCCCCCCTGGGGAGTGATTTCTCACTTTCTGTCTCTCTGTCTCTCTCTGTCTGGTGAGCGCACGTGTCCTATAGCAAAAAACTCTTAAAAAAGAAAAGTAAAAAAAAAAGGCATTCAAATAGGAAAAGAAAAGGTGAAACTCTCTATTTGCAGATGACACGATTGTATACATAGAAGACCCAATGGTCTCCATGGAAAAATTGCTGGAAGTAATACATGATTATAGTCAAGTTGCAGGATTTAAAATCAATATTCAGAAACTGGAAGCATTTCTATATACGAATAACAGGCAGACTGAGATAGAACTGAAAAAAGTTATTCCTTTTACCATAGCCACAAAAAGTATAAGATATTTAGAAATAAATCTAACCAAAGAAATTATAAATCTCCACAAGGAAAACTTCAAGAAGCTAAAAAAAGAAATTGAAAATTACACAAAAAATTGGAAGGATATCCCATGTTCCTGGATTGGAAGAATTAATATAATCAAAATGGCAATTCTACCCAAATTAATATACCTATTTAATGCAATGCCAATCAAAGTATCAGACACATTCTTCACAGATCTAGGAAAGGCAATCATAACGTTTGTCTGGAATCACAAGAGACCCCGTATTGCCAAAGCAGTTCTGCACAAGAAGAGTGGAGTGGGCAGCATCTCACTCCCTGACCCCAGAAATGAATGCTCAAAGATACAGCCAACTGATTTTTGACAAGGGGTAGCAGTCAATCCAATGGGAAAAGGAAAACCTCTTCAGCAAATGGTGCTGGCAAAACTGGATCTCCACTTGCAGAAAGATGAATCTGAACCCTGACAAGGGTACCAGTCAATCTAGTGGGAAAAGGAAAATCTCTTGAGCAAATGGTTCTGGAAAAACTGGATTTCCAGCTGCAGAAAGGTGAATCTGAACCCCTACCTCTCACCTTTAATTAAAATCAAGTTAAAGTGGATCAAAGATCTAAATCTAAGACCTGAAACTATAAAACTCCTACTGGAAAACACTGAGGAACCTCTGGGAGACATTGGGGCAGGGAAAGACTTCTTAAATAAGACCTCCAAAGCACAGTCGATAATCCCCAAAATAGACAAGTGGGATTACATCAGGCTAAGAAATTTCTGTATGACAAAAGAGATAGTAATTAGTGTGAATCGACAGTACTCAGAATTGGAAAATATTTTTGTAAACTATGCATCAGATAAGGGACTTATAACCAGAATACACAAGGAACTCACACTGCTGTTTCAAAAAAAGATGATCAACCCTATTAAAAGATGGGAGAATGAGTTGAAAAAACCAGTCTCTAAAGATGACATATGAATAGCTAAAAGGCATATGAAAAAATGTGTAAGATCCCTCATTATAAGGGAAATGCAGATCAAAACAACAATGAGACACCACCTAAACCCAGTCAGAATGACCAAGATTAAAAACAAACAAACAAAAAACCAAAAAATCTGGGACCAGCAGTTAGTGTAATGGCTATGTTGCTGGACTCCCATGTAGTCGACTGTGGTTCGCTTCCCAGACCCGGTGGCTTAAAACTCATGCTGGGCGCGTGTGTGTGCATGCCCAAGATCCTAAGAGGAGAACGGAGGAGAAGGGATTGCAGCGTGGCCATTCCCCCAGGGGGTGATTTCTTGCTTTCTGTCTCTCTGTCTCTGCTGGTGGGAATGTAATTTGGTCCAGCCACTATGGAGAACAATTTGGAGCTTCCTCAAAACTCTACAATTAGAACTTCCAGATGATCCAGCAATCCCACTCCTTGGTATCTGTTCCCAAAGGACAGCAGAATTATTAATCAGAAAAGTACTTGCACATTGATGTTTATTGCCGTACTATTTACAATTGCCAAGACTTGGAACCAACCCAAATGCCCACAAACAGATGAATGTCTGTGGAGTATTATTCAGCCATAAAAATACAACAAAACCATGGCTTTTGACAGAGAATGGATGAATACGGAAGATTTACTGCTGAGTGAAGTAAGCCAGGCTATGAAGGAGAGGCATTGTATGTCCCCACTTTAATAACGAGTGTCTGCACTCTGTGACGGGAAATGATTGACTAAAAGATATAAAAACTCAGTAAACGGATGCATATACAGATATAGTATGTTTGAACGAGTAGGGTTTGAGGAAGAACAACTAAAGGTGCCAATTTCTGTTAAAGATATATTATAGTTTAGTGAACTGGACTAGGGAGAAATGTTCACATGTTAAAATATTCACTTTGTAAAGTAAATAATGTGATTGACTGTATAAAAGAAAATGAAATTAAAAATAAAGAAAAAAATGGAAAAAGGATATGTTATAGACAGATATATGTGATTAAATGTAATATTAAAAAATTTTAAAAATAATATAAAAGACTTTACAAGTGATGCCACAGAAATAAAAAAGAATCATGAGTCCTAATCATGTTGTCTCAATAGTAGCACAATGATTTTTCAATAATTGAAGCCATATGGAAGACTGGGCTTTGGTTCCTTAGTCATCATGTACATAGTTGGCACTCACGTGTGTGAGTCATCATCTTATAAACAAGCAGTTTTGAGAAAACTGGATAGCCACATGCAAAAGAATAAATTTGAGCCCATATATTACACCACATATCAAAAAACAACTTAAATTATAGACTTAAAAATCAGACAGGGGACCAGCTGTTTGTGTAATGGCCGTGCCACTGGACTTCCATGTAGTCCACTGCAGTTTGAGTCCTGGAACCAGTGGCTTGAACTCACACCAGGCACATGTGCGTGCATGGCCAAGATCCTGGAAGAGAATGGAGTAGCAGGGATTGTGGCGTGTCCACCTACCCCGTGGGGGGTGATTTCTTGCTTTCTGTCTCTCTGTCTCTTTCTGTCTTTCTGGCGAATGCATATGCCCTATAGCAAAAACCTCTCAAAAAAAAAATCAGACCAGAAATAGTAAGGCTGTTAGAAAAAAATATAGGGGGAAACCTTAGTGACATTGCTCTTGGCAACAGTTTCGTGAATATACACCAAAAGCACAGGTAACAAAAACAGATGACTAAAACTGCATCAAACTAAAATGTTTCTACACAGCAAAGAAAACAGTAAACAGAATGAAAAGAAAATTTATGGATTTGGAGAAAATATTTACCAACCATATGTCAATTAAGGGGATAATTTTCAAAAAATATATTGAACCCAAACAACTCAATTGAAAGGAAATTAATAACCTGATTTTTGGGGACAGGTTTTTGCTATAGGACACGTGTACTCGCCAGAAAGACAGAGACAGAGAGAGAGAGAGAGAGAGAGAGCAAGAAATCACCCCCCCCCCACAGGGAGGATGGCCATGGTGCAATCACTTCTCCTCCATTCTCATCTTGGGATCTTGGGCATACACACAATTGCACCCAGTGTGAGTTTAAGTATCCGGGTTCAGGACTCAAACTGCAGTCAACTACATGGGAGTCCAGTGTCATAGCCATTACGCCAATTACTGGTCCCAATAACCAGTATTAATATTAAATTGATATTAAAATGGACTAAACACTTCAATGGATTTTTTTTTCAAATAAGATTAATGGTCAATACATATATGAAAAGATATTCAACATCACTGATGATCAGGGAAAAGCAAATCACAATCACAGTTAGAGATTACCTAACACCTGCTAGGATTGGCATTATAAAAATAAAAGATAACAAGTGTCAGTTAGAATGTGGAAAAGTTATAACCCTTGTACACTTTTGGTGGGAATGCAAAATACTACAGCTGCCATAAAAAGTAGTATGGAGGGTCACCAAAAATGTTAAATGGAGCTACCATATAATCCAGTAATCCCACTTCTGGGTTTTTATCCTATGCTATAAATACACACAGTAAAACTTATCTTAATAAGAAACATAATTATCCTCAGGAGATGATAATTTATATAGAGAGCAACATGTATATGTGTATATTCTCCTTACCTAAATGATTATATCCATAAGCTTTCTGGGAGGCCTAGCAATCAATTAAATTGGGATATAGCTAATGTAGTTCTCTTTCCAAAGGTGTAGGGAGGAATAGGCTATCCATTTTATGAGATGGATGAACTTTCAGGAAAATATATCATTTTAGAAAGCAGGGACTTCACTGTGGGTTTTTCATAGATAGCTTTTATTGTGTTGAGAAATGACCCTGCAATGTATATATTGCTGAGTCTTGATCATGAAGGGATGTTGTATCTTATCAAATACTTTTCCTGCATAAATTGATATGATCATATGGTTTTTATCTTTTTTCAGTTAATAAGGTTTATTACACTTATGGTTCCTACACTCCTTTTCAATAAAGAACTAGAAGTCCTTTCCAATGCAATCAGAAAAGAGAATAAAATAAAAGGCATTCAAATAGGAAAAAAAAAAAAGAGGTGAAACTCTCAGAGGTGAAACTCTCTCTATTTGCAGATGACATGATTGTATACATAGAAGACCCAAGTGTATCCATGACAAAGCTTCTGGAAGTAATACATGAATACAGTAAAGTTGAAGGATACATCCAGAAATCTATCACATTTCTATATACAAACAACAGTCAGAGTGAGGTAGAATTGAAAAAAGTAATTCCATTTTCCATAGTCACAAAAAGTATAAAATACTTAGGAATAAATCTAACCAAAGAAGTTAAAAACCTCCACAAGAAAAATTATGAGAAGCTAAAAAAAAATAAATTGAAAATGACACAAAAAAGTGGAAAGACATATCATGTTCTTGTATTGGAAGAATTAATATAATCAAAATGGCAATTCAACCCAAATTAATCTACATATTTAATGCAATCCCAATAAAAGTACCAGACATGTTCTTCACAGAACTAGAAAAGACAATCATAAAATTTGTCTGTAATCATAAAAAACCCCATATTGCCAAGGCAATCCTGTACAAGAAGAGTGGAGCGGGCGGCATCTCACTCCCTGTCCCCAAAATATACTACAAAGGTGTGGTAATCAAAACAGCATGGTACTGGCACAGAAACAGACATGTGGACCAATGGAACAAAATAGAA
>NW_006203565.1:14847-21515 GCF_000334495.1 Tupaia belangeri chinensis
CAAGGGAGCTTTTGACTTCCTGTATTATAGACTTCATCTCTAACAGTTCCGTTTGAGTATTTTGTAAAGTGTGTAATTCCTCTTAGATCTTGCAAGAATTTCCTCATCTCCTGGAACTCGTCAACTTCTTTCTCCTTTCTCTTTAGCAGATCATTGTCTCTCTTCTCTTCCATCTCTGTTAGCTTAGACATTATGAATGCTCTAAATTCCTTATCAGACATTTCCATGATTTTCACCGAACCCATATTTCTTGTGGTCCTGCAGTGATTTCTTGTCATCTGATGGATGGTGTGTTTCTTTCTAATTCTTGAAGTTCAATCACGCTAGCTTGTTTGCCGGAGGCTGAATTATCAATAGAAAATCTTCATTTCTCTTGGATCCTGAACTGACTAGTTCACAGGAGCCATGAGGAATCTTCTTCTGAAGGCCTCACCTCTCCTGCCACGCTAGCTTGTTTGCTGGAGGCTGAATTATCTGTAGAAAATCTTCATTTCTCTTGGACCCTGAACTGACTAGTTTACAGGAGCCTAAGGAATCTTCTTCTCTATTTTTTGAGGTTTCTATTGCGATTGTTCTAGGGTTTTCCACATACATCTTCAATGATCAAAATCACATATACACACACGTAATTTCAGAGAACTATACAATCATTACTTCTTTCAAGCTCTAGTCTCTTTTTTTCAGTGTTACTCTTGTTATACACATTACATCTACATTTGTTACCAATTCACTAATGTTGTTACAGTGTTCTTTATAACTGTATGTTTATTAAAGAAGTCGAGGGGAAAAAAAGGAAAGAAAGTGTAGTTTATAGAGATTTTAAAATATTTACTTTCTTATTTACTATTATTGGTTGTCTTCATTTGTTCCTGAGTTTGTATTGCTCTCTAGCATTATTTACTTATTCTATTGCAAGTTTGTTCCCATATACTTTCTATGTGCTGTTATTGTTAAATGCATCATTACCCCTCTACATGTTGCAGGCCCAAAATTATAATTACAAGTGGTATGCAATAGCATATTAAAAAAAATATGGTGAAGAAACAATGGATGAGTTTCAAAAAAAATTTTTTTTGGCATCAAAATAAACTTATAAACCTGTACTTTAAGCAAAAAAAAACAAAAACAAAAACAAAAACAAACAAAACAAAAAACAAATTGTGGCACATATACTCTATATAATACTATTCAGCCAAAAAAAACAAAAAACAAAAAAAAAACAAAAAAAACCACCATGGCTTTTGATAGAAAGTGGAATAATATGGAAGATTATGGAAGATTTACTGCTGAGTGAACCAAGCCAGGCTATGAAGGAACGACATTGTACATCCCCACTTAATATATACTGAGTGTCCATACTCAATGACAGAAATGGATTGACTAATGGATATAGAAAAACAGATAATGGCTGTGAATACCAGATATAGTGTGTGTGAAAGAGTAGATTCTTAGGAAGGGCATTTAGAAGAAAAATAGAGAGGCAAAGCATTAATGGGACAAAGAAATGTGGTATTAACTGTTGACAATAATTTCATAGTTTTATCAAGTGGACTAGGGAGAAATATTCACATGTTGGAATATTCACTTTGTAAGCTAAATAATATGATTGAATGTATAAAAGAAAATGAAATGAAAAATATTAAGAAAAAGAAAGCAGGGACTACACAGAAATAGCAGTGGTTTCTTTTCAAAAAAATTTTTATTTATTTTTTTACATTTATGACTATGGATCATTAGAACATAAAAAACAAATTTTCCCAGCCGGAATACATTGTATATTAGTCTAGTCAACGATATAACCATGCACATAATCATCAACAGATAATTGTTCATTTTGGGGGTAATGGTCACTGGACTCCCATGTAGTCAACTGCGATTTGAATTCCTGACCCAGCAGCTAAATCTCATACCAGGCATGTGTGCATGTGTACCAAAAATCCTGTGAGGAGGATGGAGAAGAAGCAATTTCAGCGTGGCCATCTTCTTGGGGGACAATTTCTCCCTTTCTGTATCTCTGTTTCTCTGTGTCTCTCTGGTGAGCACACATGCCCTAAAGCCAAATCTCTCTACAAAAAAATAAAATCCATTTTTTGTCCCTTAAATATTTTTCTTCAGGTGGCATGATCATTAAGGTACTGGACTCCCAGATGGCCAACTGTAGTTTGAGTCTGAGTGGCTTACTTTCTCACTTTCCTTCTCTCTGTCTCTAGTCAGATTATAAATAAATAAAATAATTATTTAAAAAGTATTTTGGTTCTTTCTTTTTCTCCTTGATTTCTTCCCTCTAATCATCTCCCATTTCCTTCCCTCCTTCCACATTGTCTACAATATCCACAATTGTTCTACTTACTTTTTTTTTTTTGGAGAGGTTTTGGCTATAGGATGCGTGCACTCGCCAGAGAGACAGAGAGAGACATAGAGACAGAAAGCGAGAAATCACCCCCCAGGGGGGATGGTCACGCCGCAATCCCTTCTCCTCCATTCTCCTCTCGGGATCTTGGGCATGCATGCACACACGCCCAGCGTGAGTTTTAAGCCACCAGGTCCGGGATGCGAACTGCGGTGGACTACGTGGGAGTCCAGCGACATAGCCATTATGCTAACTGTTGGTTCCCTGTTCTGCTTACTTTCATATCTTCCAATCTTTCAGTTCCTGCCATAGAGTGCAGACATTCAGTATATATTAAGTGGGGACATAAAATGCCTCACTTTCATAGTCTGCCTAGCTTTGTTTAGTGGTAAATTCATTCCGTATTTGTCCACTTTCTATCAAATGCTAAGATCCTGTTGCTTTTTTTTTCTTTTTTTGGAGTAAAAGAAAGACAGAGAGAGACAAAGAGACAGAAAGCAAGAAATCAACTCCCAGGGTGAATGGCCACGCCACTATCCCTTCTCTTCCGTTCTCCTCTCAGGATTTTGTCCAGCGACATAGTTATTATGCTAACTGCTGGTCCCTCCTGTTGCTTTTTAAGGCTGAGTAGTATTCCACAGTGTATATGTGCTACACTTTTTTCATCCATTTGTTGATTCAATGACATTTGGATTGGTTCTCTGTCTTAGGAATTGTGAATAATGTCACAATAAACATGGATGCACAAGTAGTTTTCTGACTGAGTGTATTTCTATCCTTTGGATAAATAGCTAGGAGTGGAATTGCTGGATTATATGGTAGTTCTATTTGTATGTCTTTGAGGAAACTTCATATTCTCAACAGTGGCTATGCTAATTTACATTCCCATTACAGCCTTGACATCAGTTATCATTTGTTATTAAATTTAATTAATTAAGTAAGTAATTATTAAAAGTTTTCACCTTAGGGCATGTACACTCTAGAGAGTGAGAAAGAGAGAGAGAGACAGAACAGAGGGACAGAGGGAAAGTGAGACATCACCCCCAGGAGGGATGGCCAAGCTACAATACCTTCTCCTCCATTCTCCTGGAATCTTGAACACACACTCATGCATGCCTGGTCCCCACTGGGGCCAGGACTTGAACTGTGGTCATCTATGTGAGAGTCCAGTGATGTAACCAGTAATAATGCCATCTGCAGATCTCCATTTGTTATTTTATTAATCTTAGTCATTTTGACAGGGGTTAAGTGGTATCTCATTGTGGTTTTGATTTGCATTTCCCTTGTGACAAGGGGTATTGAGAATTTTTTGGTATGCTTTTTGGCTGTTCCTATGTCTTCCTTAGAGAGTTGTCTGTTCAGTTCATTTTCCCATCTTCTAATTGGATAGATTATATTTTTCCAGGTAAGTCACTTGCGTTCTCTGTATATTCTGGTAATCAGTCCCTTAACTGAGGCATAGTTTGCAAATATATTCTCCCAGTTTGAATGTGGCCAACTCACTCTAATTTTCTTTTTTTCCTGAGCAGGAGTTTTTATCCTGATGTAATGCCACTTGTCTATATTTGGGATATTGCCTGTGCTTTAGGGGTTTTATTTAAGAAGTCTTTGCCTTCTCCAATGGCTCTAATAGTTTCCCTTGCATTAGCCACCAGTAGTTTTGTTTGTGTGTTTGTTTTTAAGGGATATTTTTGCTATTTGGTGCATACACTTGCCAGAGAGATAGAGACACAGAAAGTGAGTAATCACCCCACCCCAGGGTGGATGGCCACACTAGAATCCCTTCTCCATTCTCCTCTCAGGATTTTGGGCATGGATGCACACATGCCTGGCATTAGCTCCAAGTTACCAGGTCTGAGACTCAAAGTGTTTTCAACCATGTGGGAGTCCAGCTATGTAACCATTATGCCATCTGTTGGTCCCATCCACCAATAGTTTTATAGTTTGAGGCCTTAGGTTTAGATCTTTGATCCATTTTGAGTTGATTTTTGTTACCGGTAAGAGATAGAGGTCCAGTTTAATCTTTCTGCAGGTGGATACACAGGTTTTCAGATAACATTTTATAAAGAGGTTTTCTTTTCTCCACTAAAGGACTGGTGTCCTTTGTCAAAAATCAATTGGCTGTATGTTTTGGGATTTATTCTGGAGTCTCTATTCTGTTCCATTGGTCCACATGCTTTTTTTCTGATTGCACACATATATTTAACAATATAGTTTTATGCAGGATGCTAAGAGCACTTTTCTTTATATTTTACAGAAGGTCTCAACACATAGAGACTTTCTATTAATATTCATATCATAGAACATCCAAAACTAACTCCTAAATAGATACATTACTATTTGTTTAGAATTTAAAGGGTTAATGGCAATAATCATGGGGAAGACTATGTAAATTTATTTTACATAACTGACTGAACTATAAATTCAAGAAATAGTAAATAGAATTTAATATGGTCTTACATGCCCTGAAAGAGGTGGTATGGTACCCTATTTGGAGGAGTAATTGCTATGTCCAAATAATCTTTTATTTGGGATTTTGGTGACTGCAGAGTCATGGAACCATCAGTTCCTGTTCTGCCTGACATGATGCTGCCAATCTCTTTAACTCAGTAGCAAGGTCTTTCAAGGTCTGAAAAAACAATGGCAAAATTGAATTCTGTGCCCTTCTTTCTAACTTCTGGGTAAACTTCTTTTACTAAACTAGTCAGTTCTTTCAATGTTTCATCCACCGAAGTGTGGATCTGCAGCTCAATGGACAGTATGTTTCCGTGGGAAAACTCATCCATTCAGTGGTGATGACTATTATTGGTGGTGAAAACCTGCAGTAAGACTGCATGTATTCTTGCAGTCTATCGTTTTTTTGGGGCTCCTTCTTAATTTCCTCCTGGGAAATGCAAGACTCTACCACCATCTTTCTCCTATGGCCCATGAGACACTCACCCTGACCTCCAATCCTTGCAGCAAGCATGAGCACCCACATGCCTGTTTTTGTACCAATACCAAGTTGTTTTGATTAACACAGCTTTGATTTGGGGGCCAGAAAGTCAGATGCCTCCTACTTCATTCTTCTTGCACAGAATAGCTTTGGCAATGTGTGTGTGTGTGTTTTCCTAATGATATCCGACAAATTCTGTGATTGGTTTTTCTAATTCTGTGAAGAACATCTTTGGCAATTTGATTGGCATTGTGTTAAATTTGTAGATGAATTTGAATAGAATTGACATTTGATTACATTATTTCTTCCAATCTAGGAGCATGAGATGTCTTTTCACATTTTAGTGTTATTTTCAATTTCTCTTTTTAGTTTTTCATAGTTTTCCTTGTAGATTTGTTTTTAGATTTTTTAAAATTTTATTTTCTTTTATACATTAAATCACATTATTTAGCTTACAAAGTGAATATTCCAACATGTGAACAATTCTAACTTGTCTTCAACAGATAATACCATATTTCTTTGTCTCATTAATGCTTTGCTTCCCTATTTTTCTTTTAAATGTCCTTCCTCAGATCCTACTCTTTCACACACACTATATCTGGTATTTACATCCATTTACTGTATTTCTATATGCTTTAGTCACTCAGATTCAGTCAAAGAGTGTGGACATTTGATATATATTAAATGAGGACATGCAATATTTCTCCTTCAAAGCCTGGCTTGCTTTGCTCAGCAGTAAATCTTCCATATTCTTCCACTTTCTGTCAAAAGCCAGGGTTTTGTTGTTGTTGTTGTTTCTTTTTTTTTTTTTTTCTTTTTTTGGAGAGGTATTTGCTATAAGATGCATGTGCTCACCAGAAAGACAGAGGGGGACAGAGAGATAGAAAGCAAGAAATCACCCCTTGGGAAGGATGGCCACACCACAATCCCTTCTCTTCCATTCACCTCTCAGGATCTTGAGCACGCACGCACATGTGCCTGGCATGAGTTTAAGCCACTGGGTCTGGGACTCGAACCTTGATCGACTACATGGGAGTCCAGTGACATAGCCATTATGCTAACTGCTGGTCCCTTTTTTTTTTTTTTTATGGCTGAATAGTATTCCATAGAGTGTATGTGCCATAGTTTTTCAATCCATTCATCTGTTTATGGGCATTTGGGTTGGTTCCATGCGTTAGCAATTGTGAATAATGCCCAATAAACATCGATGTGCAAGCACTTTTCCAATTAAGAATTTTTCTTTACTTTGGGTAGATACCAAGGAGTGGGATTGCTGGATCATATGGTACTTTTATTTGTAGATTTTAGAGGAAGCTCCAAATTGTTCTCCACAGTGTTGGGACCAATTTACTTTCCCACCAGCATTGTAAGAGAGTTCCCCTT
>NW_006203565.1:21799-23569 GCF_000334495.1 Tupaia belangeri chinensis
AGCGATTCACCCTTTTGGATCTTTAGAAATAACTTGAGCAGCATGGGGGTTAACTCTTCTTTGAAAGTTTTATAGAATTCAGAAGTGAAGCCTTCAGAGCCAGGGCTTTTCTTTGTTGGGAGGTTATTTATTACTGATTCAATCTCCTGGCTTGTTATGGGCCTATCCAGACTTTCTGTATCCTCCTGGCTCAATCTTGGTCGATGATATGTGTCCAGGAATTTGTCCATCTCATCCAGATTTTCTTGTTTCTTGGCATATAGATGTTCATAGTATTCTCTAATGATGTTTTGTATTTCTATTATGTCTGTTGTTATATTGCCTGCTTCATTGCAGATTTGATTCATCTGATTCCTTTCTTCTTCTTAGTAAGTCTCACTAGTAGTGTATTGATCTTGTTAATCCTTTCAAAGAATCAGCTTTTACTTTCATTTATTTTCTGTATAGTTATTTTATTTTCTATTTCATTTATTTTTGCTTGTATATTTATTTTATCCTTTCTCCTGGAGTTTTCTGGATTTTTTTGCTGTTGCTTTTCCAATTCTCTAAGGCATGATGTTAAGTGATCCATTTGCCTTCTTTCTGTCTTCCTCTTATGTGCTCTAATTTCTATGAACTTCCTTCTTATGACTGCTTTAGCAGTGTCCCAAAGATTATGGAAACTCATGTCCTCATTGTCATTGGCTCCCATGAATCTTTTGATTTCAGTCTTTATTTCTTCAGTATGTGTGTATTCATTCAGGAGTAGGTTATTTAGTTTCTATGCATTTGAGTATTTTTGAGGATTTCTCTTGAAATTAAACTCAAGTTTAATTCCATTGTGGTTGGAGAAGATTGTGGATGTAGTTTCAATGTCTTTGAATTTGTAGAGGCTTGCTTTGTGTTCTATGATGTAGTTAATGTGGATGTGATTTCAATGTCTTTGAATTTGTAGAGGCTTGCTTTGTGTTCTATGATGTAGTTAATCTTCAAAAAGGTTCCATGTATGGGCGGGGGGGTGAGAAAAAGTGTATCTCATGGTTTTTGGATGGAAAGTTCTATAGATGTCTTTTAAGTCCATTTGATTTATGTTATCATTTAGATCTTTTATCTCTTTACCATTTTTTTGTCTAGATGTTCTGTCTAGAGGGGATAGTGGGCTGTTGAGGTCTCCAACAATTAGTGTGTTGCAGTCTATCTCTCATTTTAGATCTAACAGTCGTCTTTCTTTCACATATTTGTGTGCTCCTGTGTTAGGTGCATAGATGTTTATAAGCGGTATATCTTCTTGATATATTGACCCGTTTACTACAATGTATTTCCCTTCTTTTTCTCTTCAAACAATTCTTGTTTTATAGCCTATTTTGTCAGAAATGAGTATCATAGCACTTGGGTCCGAAGCTTGCCTGGAGTGGGAGGTCGCGAGGGAGCGATCAGAGGTTTCAGAATGACTTCCATCTTGACTTACACTTTTAAAAATCTTCCCAGTACATCAAAATGGGCCCTCAGATTTTCGATAAGACCTTTGAGTTGTTCGTCCCAGCTACGTGCTGCCCCAGCTGTCCAGACCAAATCAAAGAAGACATTAGCCAAACCTAACATAAGGAATATTGTGGTAGTGGATGGTGTTCGCATCCCATTTTTGCTGTCAGGTACTTCGTATAAAGACCTAATGCTACATGATTTGAGCAGAGCAGCACTTATGGGTTTATTGCATTGGACCAATGTCCCAAAGGAAGTTGTTGATTATATTGTCTTTGGCACAGTTATTCAGGAAGTGAAAACAAGCAA
>NW_006203565.1:23981-36192 GCF_000334495.1 Tupaia belangeri chinensis
CCATGGGCCCCTCTGCGGACCGCCTGGCTGCCGCCTTTTCAATCTCTAGACTGGAACAGGATGAGTACGCGCTGCACTCTCACAATCTGGCCAAGAAGGCACAGGATGAAGGCTTCCTTTCTGATGTCGTGCCCTTCAACGTTCCAGGAAAAGATACAGTTACCAAAGACAATGGCATCCGTCCTTCCTCACTGGAGCAGATGGCCAAACTAAAGCCAGCCTTCGTCAAGCCCTACGGCACAGTGACAGCTGCAAATTCTTCTTTCCTGACTGATGGTGCATCGACAATGCTGATCATGGCAGAGGAGAAAGTCCTGGCCATGGGTTATAAGTCAAAGGTGTCTGTGAGGGATTTTGTGTATGTATCTCAGGATCCGAAAGATCAGCTTTTACTCGGACCAACATACGGTACTCCAAAAGTTCTAGAAAAGTCAGGATTAACCATGAATGACATTGTTGTTTTTGAATTTCACGAAGCTTTCTCAGGTCAGATCTTGGCCAATTTTAAAGCCATGGATTCTGACTGGTTTGCACAGAACTACATGAACAGAAAAACCAAGGTTGGAGCGCCTCCTCTGGACAAGTTCAATAACTGGGGCAGATCACTGTCCCTGGGACACCCATTTGGAGCTACTGGCTGCCGGTTGGTCATGGCCGCAGCCCACAGATTACAGAAGGAAGGAGGCCTGTATGGCTTAGTGGCTGCCTGTGCGGCTGGAGGACAGGGCCATGCCATGATAGTGGAAACGTATCTGAAATAATTGATCCAGATGAAGTGACCTGAAGTTTCTGTGCAACACTAGCACTAGGCAATGCCATTTCAATGCATTGCTAAATGACATTGATAGTTCTAGCTCCCTTAGGAAAACAACTCCTGTGGCCTTCTGTTAAATACTTCGCAATTAAGCCTTGCCAGTGTTTGAGCTTTCCAGTAATGACAGCTTACTGCTCTTTGAGGGATTTCTAAGTCACCAGAATCTCAGACAGGTTGACGTGGTGGTTTTGGTCTGTTGTCAATCAAGACTAAATGAATGGTTGCAGTTTAGGAAAGAGGTTAACTGAGATTTGGATTCAATTTTTGTAGCATTTGCAAATTATACTTGTTCCTGTCTGTGTCCTGAAGATAAGTATTTTCTATATAATATAAACCAATGTGCCTAACCTAACTAAATGATGGAAAAATAATTCAGAAGCTAAACATCACTGAAAACTTGTAATGAATGTTTGAATACGTGAGTGCCATGTTGGCCAACCTTAATAAAGTGGAGAGGTACTGGAAAAAAAAAAAAGAAAAGAAATGAGTATCGTGACTCTCTAGCTCTCTTGTGGTTCCCATTTGCATGGAAAACCTTTTTCTAACCCTTCACTTTCTATTATGTCTTTATCCATGAAGTGGGTTTCCTGTAGGCAAGAGATCTAGGATTTCTGTTTTTTATCCATTCAGCCAGTCTGTGTCTCTTGATTGGAGAATTTAATCCATTCACATTCAATGTTATTATCGATGTTACTGGACCTGTCCCGATATTTAAGTTGGCCATTGTCTAAGTTGCCTTTTATTTCTTTGTTTCTTGCTGTTAATTCTTTAGTTTTCCTGGAACAGTACTTTCTTCAGGGTTTCTCAAAGAGCTGGCATGGTATTGACAAATTCTTTCAGGATTTGTTTGTCTGAGAAAATTTTATCTTATTTTTTCCTTATTAAGGATAATCTTTCAGGTTATAATCATCTTGGTTGAAATTGTTTCTCGCTTAACACTTTCAATAGGTCTTCCCATTCTTTCCTTGCTTGCGGTGTTTCCATGGAGATGTGTGGTGTTAGTCTGATGGGGTGACCTTTGTAAGTCACTTGTCATTTCTCTCGTGCCAGTTTTAGTATCTTGTCTTTATTTGTGGTCTTTGCTAGTCTGGCTAAAATGTGCCTTGGGGAAGATCTTGTTTTGATTCTATTTGATGTCCTTTTCATTTTTTGTGTCTGGATGTTTGAGTTCTTCTCTAGACTTGGTGTATTTTCTTCCAAGATTTTGTGGAATAGATTTTCCATGCCCTTATTTGTTTCTTCACCTTCTGGGATACCAATTATTCGGATTCTATTAGAGCATCTAATGGAATCTAGTATTTCTTTTTTTTTTTTGGAGAAGTTTTTCGCTATAGGGTGTGTGTGCTCGCCAGACAGACAGAGAGAGACATAGAGACAGAAAGCGAGAAATCACCCCCCAGAGGGGATGGTCACGCTGCAATCCCTTCTCCTCCATTCTCCTCTCGGGATCTTGGGCATGCACGCACACGTGCCCAGCGTGAGTTTTTGTCCCGGCCTGTGGGATGTATCGGGCAGAGAACTCGAGCGAGGGGGCGGAGGTCTGGAACCGGCGCAGCGTCTCAACACGGGAGCAAAAGAAGTGTCACAGCTCACACAGTGTCACAGCTCTTGATGGTATGAAGGTTTCGCTCGTTTATTGAGGGCCAGAGCACTTTCTTATATACACAAGGCAGAGGGAGGTAGGCGGGGTTTACAGTGGACCTAATTGAGGACCTGTCAGTTCTGTCTGAACCAGGAGGTCTGCGTTCCTGGTGTATGTGTCAAGGTCGCACCGGCCATTTTAAGCAGTGAAGGTCATGGCAGCCATTTTGATGTGGGTGGGTCCCCCACAAGTTTTAAGCCACCGGGTCTGGGACTCAAACCGCGGTGGACTATGTGGGAGTCCAGCGACATAGCCATTACCCTAACTGCTGGTTCCCATGGAATCTAATATTTCTCATATGTTATCCTCAAGGGTTTTTTTTTGTTGTTGTTATTATTTTTTCTATCTTTTTGGTGGTTTTCTCTAAGTCAGAGGTTTTATCTTCTATGTGAGAGATTCGATCTTCAGCCTGGTCTAATTGACTTTTAACACTTTTGAGAGAGTTTTTGATTTCCTGTATTCTTTGACTCTTTAGTTATTTAATTCCTAGATATATATTTTCTTTTGTGGCTATGGTAAATGGAATTGTGTTCTTCAGTTATATCTCAGTCTATTCACTATTATCATATAATGATTCTATAGATTTTTGTATTTAGATTTTGTTTCCTGCCATTTTCATATATTCATCTATTCTAATTTTTAGGTGTTTGTGATTTTGGGGGGGTTTTCTATGTATATAATCATGTCATCTGCAGATAGAGATAATTTCACCACTTCTTTCTCTATTTTATTTTATTCTCTTGTCTGTTTGCATTGGTGAGGACTTCCATATTATACTGAAAAGAAGGAGAACATGGGCAGCCTTTTTTTGCTTCCAGTTTTCAGGTTCTCCCCATTTGGTATAATGTTAGCTTTGGGTTTGCCATATATGGCTTTTATTGTGTTGAGAAATATTCCATCTATGCCGATTTTGCTGAGAGTCTTGATCATGAAGGGATATAGTATTTTATCAAATTCTTTTTCTGCATCAATTGATATGAACATATGGTTATTATATTTCTTTCTGTTAATATGGTGTATTACACTTATAGTTTTGTGCATGTTGAACTACCCTTGTGTCCCACAAACAAATCCTACCTGGTCATGGTGAAGAATCTTTTTAATGTGTCATTGGATACAATTTGCTAATGTCTTGTAGAGAAATTTTGCATCTATATTTACCAGAGATGTTGCTCAGTAGTTTTCTTTTTTGTTATGTCCTTATCTGTTTTTGAGATGAGGGTGATGGAGGCTTCATTAAAATCAATTTGGGTGGGTTTCTTCCTTTTGGATTTTCAGAAATAATTTGAGCAGAATAAGGGTTAGCTCTTCTTTAAAGTTTTGTAGAATTCAGAAGTCAAGCCATGGGCTTTTCATTGGGAGGTTATCAGTGATTCGATTTCATTGTTTGTTATTCATCCTTTTTATGTCATCTTGAATCAGTCTTCGTAGCTTATAGGTGTCCAGAAATTTGTCCATCTCATCCAAGTTTTCTTATTTGTTGGCCTATAGTTGCTCATAATATTCTCTAATGATCCTTTGTATTTCTGCTACATCTGTTGTAATCTTGTCTGTTTCATTGTGAATTTTATCTGATTCCTTTCTCTCTTCTTAATTAGTCTAACTAACTGTGTGTCAATTTTGTTGGTCTTCTCAAAGAATCAACTTTTGGTTTCATGTATTGTCTGTATAGTTCATTTATTCTTTCATTTATTTCTGCTTGAATCTTTATTATTTCTTTTCTCCTGCCACTTCTTTGGGGTTTATTGCTGTTTTCTCTGAAGTGTGTTGTTAGGTTGTCTATTTGCACCTTTTCATCTTTTTTATAAACACTAATTGCAATGAACTTCCCTCTTATGACTACTTTCGCTGTGCCCTATATGTTAGGGAAACTCATGTATTCATTATCATTGGCTTCAATGAATCTTTTGATTTCAGTCTTAATGCCTTCAGTGGTTGTGAAGTCATTCAAGAATAGGTTGTCTAGTTTCCATATGATTGTGCATTTTTGAGGGTTTTTTTCTGAAATTACTTTCATGTTTAATTCCATCATAGTGGGAGAAAATGCTGGATATAGTTTCTATGCCTTTGAATCTTGTTTTGTGCCCTATCATGTGGTCAGTCTTTGAAAAGGTTTCATGTAAGGGTGAGAAAAATGTATATTTTGTGGTTGTCAGATGCAAAGTTCTATAGGTGTCTGTCAAGTCCATTTGATTTGTGGTATTGTTTAGACCTTGTGTATTCTTGCTTATTTTTTCTTTAGATGATCTGTCCAAAGGAGACAGTGCAGTGTTTAGAGCTCCAACAATTAGTGTTTTTCAATATATTTCTCCTTTTAAATCTTGTAGTTTTTCCTTTACATATTTGAGTGCTCTAGAGTTGGGTGCACAAATATTTATGTGTTATATCTTCTTGGCAAATTCACTTTATTAGTACTATATATTGTCCTGCTTTGTTTCTTCTTACACTTTTTGTCTTAAAGTCTATTTTTTGTGAAATCAGTATCACGACTCCAGCCTTGTTTGGTTTCTATTTGGATGGAATACCTTTTTCTAGTACTTCATTTTTATTCTATGTATATCTTTAAACATTTAAAAATTATTATAACTTATTTTATACATTCAATCAATGTATATTACTAAAGCTTTTAAATTAATTACTCAACATGAATACACCTTATCCCAGTCCAGCTGAAGATACCATACACATTATCCTCAACAGACAATCCTCAATTTCTGTGTCCCCTAAATGTCTTCCTAATTTTTCTCCTTGATTTCTTTCTTAGCCCTCTCCTCTATCTCCTATCCTCTTCCCACACTGTCTTCAGTACAGTTGATATAAATCTTTATGCATGGGGTAAATGTCTTGTAGGTAACATGTAGGTTTCTGTTTTTTAAATTTATTCAGCCATTCTGTGTTTCTTGATTGGATAATTCAATCCATTGACATTCAACGTTATTATAAATATTTGTAGGTTTTTTCCTGCCATTTTCTTAGCTTTTCGTTGTTGTTCTCTTATTTCTGTCTGTCTCTCTTTAGTTTTCCTGGTATAGCACTCCCTTCAGTATTTCTTGAAGAGATGATCTGGTGTTTGTAAATTTTTTTCAGGTTTTGTTTATCTGAAAATTATTTTACCTTTTCTTCCCATTTGAAGAATAATCTTGCCTGGTATAGTATTATTATTTGAAATAGTCTATCTTTTAATTATTTGAATATATCTTCTCATTCTTTACTTCCTTGGATTATTTCTGTTCAGAGGTCCAATGTTAACCTAAAGGGATAGCCTTTGTCAGTAACTTAATGTTTCTCCCTTGTCATTTGTAGAATCTTGTCTTCATCTATATTTTTGGCCAATCTGGCTATGTTATGCTGTGGAGGGTAACTTCATACATTGATTCTATGTGAGGTTCTTTGTATTTCTTTCTTCCTTTTTTAAAGTCATCATTACTATTTTTGGAGAGGTTTTCGCTATAGGGCATGTGCACTCGCCAGACAGACAGAGACAGACATAGAGACAGAAAGCAAGAAATCACCCCCCAGGAGGGATGGCCACGCCACAATCCCTTCACCTCCATTCTCCTCTTGAGATCCTGGACACGCATGCACACGCGCCCAGCGTGAGTTTTAAGCCACCGGGTCCGGGATGTGAACCATGGTCAACCACGTGGGAGTCCAGCAACACAGCCATTATGCTAACTGCTGGTTCCCATCATTACTATTTTTATTATTTATAGAAGAAAAGGAGCAACCTTAGTCTTATTCCCTCCTTACAAAGGCAAAAGTTCAAAGTAATATTTTGCAATATGTACTTGAATGTATAAAAGGAATTGAAGGGACCAGCAGTTGGTGTAGTGGCTATGTCGCTGGACTCCCATGTAGTCGACTACAATTTGAGTCCCGGACCCAGTGGCTTAAACTCACATTGGGCACATGTGCATGCCTGCCAAAGATCCCAAGAGGAGAATGGAGAAGGGATTGCAGCATAATCATCCTCCCAGGGGGGCGATTTCTTGCTTTCTGTTTCTCTGTCTCTCTCTGTTTTTCTGGTGAGTGCATGCACCCTATAGCAAAAACCTCTCCCCCCCCCCACAAAAAAAAAAAGAAGAAGAAGAAGCCAGATCCTATATTGCCTATGGGGCAGTTCAACCCCCAGTGCCAGCTTCTCAGAGTCTGCACCTTCAAGTTCTATTTAATGAGCACATGACTGAGTCTTAGCTATACCTCCCAAAATAGTAAAATGTGATAATTCCCCAAAGGAAAAATAAATTATAGACTAAGAATACTGAGTAATTGCACAGGCAGAACTAGGAACAAGATTGTGCAATGTATCAGCCCTAGACCTTTCATTCACTACTTAATTCCAAGGACACTACCTTCATGAAAGTACAGTAAACAAGAAGAGTTTTCAAACTAATGGGAAAAACAAATGCATACATCGCAAACTATGTATCTACGGTGAATGCTAAAGAAATATAAATAAACACTGGAGTGATTTTGTAACTCAGCACTTGTTTAACTCCATGCTGACATAAGGACTTTATTATTTTATTTTTCCATTTAAAAATTATTTTATACATTCAATCATTGTACATCACTTGACTTGTAAAGTGAATTTACCCAACACAAATACACCTCACACCAACCCAGTTGAGTATACTATACACATTATCATCAACAGACAACAATCCATTTGTGTGTCCCATATATGTTCTGTCTCTCTAATTTCTTTCATCACACTCTCCACTTTTTCTCACCCTCTTACCACACTGTCTCTAGTGTCTATAACCATTTGACATGCTTCTATATCCTCTGATCTTTTATTTTCTGCCATAAAGTGTGGACAGTTGATATATATTAAGTGGAGATATACAATGTCTCTTTTTCATAGCCTGGCTTGCTTCACTCAGCAGTAAATCTTCCATATTTATCCAGTTTCAGTCAAATGTCAGGATCTCATTTTTTTTTATGGTTGAATAGTATTCCATGGAACACATTTGCCACACTTTTTCAATCCATTCATCTATTCTTGACATTTAGGTTGGTTCCATGTCTTATCAATTGTGAATAATGTTGCAATAAACATAGATGTGCAAGTACTTTTCAAACTGAGTATTCTCTTATGCTTTGGATACACAGAAGTAGAATTGCTGATTTATACTGTAGTTCTATCTGTAGATCTTTGAGGACCTCCCATATTGTTCTTCAATTTACATTCCCACCAACAATATAGAGTAGTCTCCTTTTCACCACAGCCTCGCCTGCAGTTATCATTTTTTATTTTTATAATCTTTGGCATTCTGACTGGGGTTAGGTGGTATCTCATTGTGGTTTTGATCTGTATCTTCTTTATGATGAGGAATGTTGAGCATTTCCTCATATGCTTTTTGGATATTCATATGTCTTCCTTAGAGAATTATTTGTTCAGCTCATTTTTCCATTTTTTTGTTTTAATTAAAAACATTTATATGTTCAGTCACATTATTTAGCTTACAAAGTGAACATTTCAATATGTGAACACTCCTCCCCAGTCCAGTTGATCAAAATATCTTCAATCGATAACACCACACCTCCCCATCCCGTCAATGCTCTGCCTCCATATCCCTCCTCCAAATGTTCTTCCTTAGCCCCCCCTCCTCCACACACACCATATCTGGCATTCACTCCCATTTCTTTTGTTTGTACAACCTTTAGCCAATCAGTTTCAGTCATAGAGTGCAGACACTTGGTATATATTAAGTGGGGTCATACAATGTCCAATTGACCATTCTTCCCCCTTGGGTAAGTCGCTTGAGTTCTCCACATATTCTGATTACCAGACCCTTATCTGACACATAGTTTACAAAACTATTCTCTTATTCTAAGGGTTGTTGATTAACACCAATTATTGTGTCCTTCACTATGGAGATACTTCTTAATCTGATGTAATACTACTTGTATATTTGGGGGATTATTGCCTGTCATTTGGGGGTCTTATTTAAGAAGTCTCTGCCTACCCCAATATCTCCCAGAGTCTCCCCAGGGTTTTACACCTATAGTTTTATACTTTGAGGTCTTAGGTTCAGATAATTGATCCAATTTGAGTTGATTTTTGTTAATTGTAAGAGATAGGGGTCCAGATTTATTTTTCTGCAAGTGGATACCCAGTTTTTCCAGCCCTATCTGCTAAAGAAGTTTTTCTTTTCCCACCAGACTGACTGGTATCCTTTGTCAAAAATTCTGTTCTATTTGTCCACCTGTTAGTTTTTGTGCCATTGCCATGCTGATTTGATTATTACTGCTTTGTAATATAGTTTGTGTTCAGGGAGTGAGATGCCTCTTACTCCACTCTTCTTGTGCAGGATTGCTTTGGCAGTATGGAGTCTTCTATAATTCTAGAAAAATTCTATAATTATATTTTATAAATCTGTGAAGAATATAACTGGTATTGAAGATGTAGATTAATTTGGATAGAATTGTCATTTTGATTATATTAATATAGTAACACTGTATGTCCTTCCAATTTTTTTGTGTCATTTTCAATTTTTCTTTCTTTTTTTTTTTCTTTTTTTCTTTTCTTTTTTTATTTTTTAATAGATTTTCATAGTTTACATTGTGGATGTATTTGACTTCTTTGGTTAGATTTATTCCTAGGAATCTTATATTTTTTGTGACTGTGATAAATGGGATTACTTTCTCAGTCCTACCTCAGTCCATTTGTTGTTCATATATAAAAATGCCATAGATTTTTGTGTGTTGATTTTGTATCCTGCTACTTTATTGTATTTGTTTATTACTTCCAGGAGGATTTTTTTGTTTGTTTATTTGTTTTGTTTTTGTTTTTTGATACTCTTGGGTCTAATTTCACCTCTTGTTTCCCTATTTGAATGCCTTTTATATTATTCTCCTTTCTGATTGCATTGGCTAGGACTTTCAGTACTATATTGAAAAGGATTGGAGAAAGTGGGCAGTTTTGTCTAGTGTGAGGTTTCAGAATGGTGCTTGCTATGGGTTTTTCATGTATAGCTTTTATAGTGTTGAGAAATGGCCCTCCTATGCCAATTTGCTGAGATTCATAATCATGAAGGGATGTTCTACCTTATTGAATGCTTTTTCTGCACTGATTGATATGATCACATGATTTTTTTTCTTTCTGTTAATAGTGTATTGTGTTTATGGTTTTACATATGTTGAATCACCCTTGCATCCCTGTAATTTAGCCTACCTGGTTGTGATGTATACTTTTTTTCATGTCTAATTATATACCATTTGCTAATATCTTGGTGAAATTTTTAAAAAATTATTTAATTTAATTTTATTTATGTATTAATTCATTTGTAATAATTTGACCAGAAAGATACACACACACAAACACACACACACACACACACACACACAGAAGAGACAGAGAGAGAGGGGAGAGAGAAAGAGAGAGAGAGAAAGAGAGAGAGAGAGAGATTTGGAAAGTTAGAAAGCAAGCTACCAGGACTGGGACTCAAACCGTGGTCATCCATGTGGCAGTGTCCAGCACCTTAACCACTACCTCAGCTGCTGGTCCCTCTTGTTGAGAATTTTTGTGTCTATATTCATCGGATATGTTGAACTGTACTTTTATTTCCTTGTCATGTCCTTGTCTGTTTTGGGGATGAAGATAAAGTTGGTTTCATTAAATTAATTTGGAAGGATTCCTTTTTTTAAGAGGTTTTTGCTATAGGGTGCATGTGCTCGCCAGAAAGACAGAGAGAGACAGAGAGACAGAGACACAGAAAGGGAGAAATCACTTCCCAGAGGGGATGGCCATGCTGCAATCCCTTCTCCTCCATTCTCCTCTTGGGATCTCAGGAACACACGCTCAAGTGCCCTGTGTGAGGTCAAGCCAGTAGGTCCAGGACTCAAATCATGGTTGACTACATGGGAGTTCAACGATGTATTCGTTAAGCCATCAGCTGGTCCCAAGGGTTCCTTCTTTTTGGATCTTTAAAAATAACTTGAGTAGGTGGCGGCTCCTCGGCAGGTGGTGGTAGTGACCAGAGTGATTCCTCCTGGCCCTGTCAATGTTGGGGCCAGGCCCAAGAAGGATGACTCCCTAGAGCCCAGCATTGCTGGGGTAGAGACAGGTAGGGATGTGGTGAGGACCAGTCATGTCGGAGGTGACCTGGAGTCTGCTGCAGTGCTGGGGTGCCAGTTTTAGGAGAGGCTCCGACTTGGACTTTTGGGGCCAGCTGGTGGAGGCTATAGACAAGTATCAGATATTAGCAAGACATCTACAAAAAGAGGCTTAAGCTCACCACAATAATTCCGAATTCACAGAAGAACAAAAGAAAACCATACGCAAATTTTCAACATGCTTAGAATTATGAAGTGCAGCTTTACAGTCCACACAGTCCCAAGAAGAATTTAAACTGGAGGACTTGAAGAAGCTAGAATCAATCCTAAAGGATATTCTTACATATAATAAAGAATTCCCATTTGATGTTCAGCCTGTCCCATTAAGAAGAATTTTAGCGCCTGTTGAAAAAAGAGAATTTGGGAGAAGATCCATTCATGGCTACTGAGAACTAGAGATTTCAGGGGACTAGGAGAAAGGAAGATTCTCCACTGATAATTCAGCCTCCAGCCCTGAAACTCATGTGGTAGGAAAAAGACTTTCCAGCCTCCTGTCTCTGTCTTTGTCTCTTTCTACCTCTCTCTCTGTCTCTGTCTTTTGTTTTTTTTAATAATTTTTCCATTTTAAAAGCGTGTCAGGCAGTTTTCTAATTTTTGCTTTTTTTTTGAGAGAGAGATTTTTTTTTTTGCTTTAGGGCGTGTGCGCTTGCCAGACAGACAGAGAGAGACAGAGACAGAAAATGAGAAATCATCCCCCAGGGGGGATGGCCATGCTGCAATCCCTTCTCCTCCATTCTCCTCTTGGGCATGCATGCACACGCGCCTGCGTGTTTTAAGCCACCAGGTTTGGGACACAAACTGCGGTCGACTACATGGGAGTCCAGCGACATAGCCATTATGCTAACAGCTGGTCCCATAATTTTTGCTTTTTTAAAAAATATATATATATATTTTAGTTTTTTTCTTATCTTTTTCTCTGTTTCTTGGTTGTTTTAGTTAATGTTGTTTCTCTCTCTCTGTTTCCTTTTCTGCACACTCCTGGATGCTGAGATTGAACTTCAAGTTTGGGAAGAAACACACTTTTCCATCAGATGACTAGAAATCATGGCAGGACCACAGAAATATGGGAAAGCAAGGAAATATCTCTCCACCAAGGCAAAAGAATGGCTCCTCTTCATCCACAGACAGTTCAATGGAAATCATGGAAATGTCTGATAAAAAATTAGAAAATTCATAATGGTGAAGCTATCAGAGATGGAAGAAAAGAGAGACAATGAACTGCAGAAGAGAAAGGAAAAAGGAGCTTATAAGTGCCAGGAGGTGAGGAAATTCTTGCAAGATCTAAAAGAGGAATTTCACACTTTACAAAAGAATCAAATGGAATTGTTAAAGACTATAATAAAGGAAGTCAAAATCTCTCTTGAAAGGATTAAAAGCAGACTAGATCATACAGAAAATAGAATCTCAGATGTAGAAAAGAAAATTGCTGGCCTAAAAAAATTCACCATGAAGACTGAGAAAATGGCCAAAAAATTTGAGAATAATATAAGAGAAATACTAGATACCATCAAACATCCAAACATCCGAATAACAAGCATCCCAGAAGGAGAAGAGAGTCATAAGAGCATTGATAATATATTCCGTGAAATCCTGCAAGAAAACTTTCCAAACCTAGAGAGGCACTCAAAGATCCA
>NW_006203565.1:36633-39016 GCF_000334495.1 Tupaia belangeri chinensis
AGAAAATGGCCAACTTAATCGTAGGGACAAGTCTGGAGTTGAATATTGTATCCCAGAATTCAATTGGGAAGATTGAACCACAACAGAAGATAGATTAATTACATGAGACTGAACTGGTGAAATAGCATTCTGTGAGTTGACTAAAACATTGCTGCTTTTCTTCTATGCTGGATTGTCTGGTTTTAAGGATTTTTGTCCTGTCTTGAGCTGTCAATAGGTTTATATACCTACTATTTGAACAGAATGCTAACCTGTTTCTAGGTTTTAAGTTTCAAGAAAATTTCCTTACCAGTTCAAAACTTCTTTTCTTGAAATTACCAGCTGAACTTCCTATCGAAAGTAGTTAGATTACTTATGAAATTGTGTGATCAACAAAATGTGTGTGTGTGGGGGAAGGAATTTAAGACAACTGTAGACAGCAGAGATAGTGTGATAAGAGGGTGGGAAAGGGCAGAAGGTTAGACATGGGGTAAACCTAACACCTGTACAAGATACTCTTGTGGCTTCAAGAAAAGAAGATACATATGTTCATTTTAATGTGGACAGTGAGCTCTAGAAACATGTAGAAAAGTTAACCAAAGGTGCAGCTATCTTCTTTGAATTCAAAAACTATAAACCTAAAAAAAAGGTTTACCAGCACCAAGTGTTTTGTTTTCATGGAGATGGATGAAATTAAGTCTGGGCCAATGGTAATAGAACTGTACAAGAAACCCACTGACTTTAAAAGAAAGCAATTTTAATTTTTTTTTTTTTTGGAGAGGTTTTGGCTATAGGGCACGTGCACTCGCCAGACAGACAGAGAGAGACATAGAGACAGAAAGCAAGAAATCACCCCCCGGGGGGATGGTCACACTGCAATCCCTTCTTCTCCATTCTCCTCTGGGGATCTTGGGTACGCACGCACACACGCCCAGCATGAGCAATGCATGAGGGGGATGAAGTCATTACCTGGCCTATTTTTAAACTAGTGTAGTAACTCTAGTCATACAATTCAATATTGTTTGCTTTTTAAAATAGCCATAATTAAGTTTTTTAGCCCTCATACTTCAAGAGATCTAGTCTTTAATTTCAGTTGTCTATTAAGTCAATTTTGTTTACTACATGGATGTTAATAAAAACTATGAGCCTGAAAGAACTCTGAACCAAATTTAGTCTTGTGTCCCATCTTGACTGGATTAACTCCAAATTCTAAAATGATTCCATTCACAATAGCTCTAGGGGATGAAGAATTTACCTTAATAAACTACTTTATTCACTCAACTCTCTAGAGTTGTCATAGCCCCAGACTGTAAGCTCCTAAAAGGGCAAGAACTGAATTTTCTCCATGTTGTGTAAATTTTCTAAGGTGCTCAGCAGCACTCTCTACAGTGTGGAGTACTCAGTGCCTTTCGTTTGATGTTGCTGACAAGACCTAAAAAATAATCCCTTAAAACCTACTATTAAAACGTAGCAAAACTGGGAAAAAATAAACTTGATTAGAATGGGGATTACTCTTCTTTTTAAAGAGTTTTTTTTTCTTTTTTCTATAAAGTGCATGTGCTTGCTGGAAAGACAGTGAGAGACAGAGGCAGAAAGCAAGAATCTTCCCCTGGAGGAATGGCCATGCCACAATCCCTTCTCCTCCATTGTTCTGTCAGGATTTTGGGCATGCACGCACACGTGCCTGGTGTGAGTTTTAAGCCACCGGGTCTGTGACACGAACCTTGGTGGACTACATGCGAGTTCAGTGACATAACCATTATGCTAACCATTTTCTTGGTTGTTTATTATTCTCTTATTTCTGTCTATCTTTCTTTAATTTTCTTGGTATAACACTTCCCTCAGAATTTTCCAAAGAGCTGATCTGGTTCTGGTAAATTCTTTCAGGTATTGTTTATTTGAGATTTTTTAAATAATTATTTTGTTTAACTTTATTTATTTACATATTTTAATTTAAGCAGAGAGGAACAGAGTAAGAGAGAGAGAGACAGAGAGAGAAGAGAGGGAGAAAGAGAGAGAGAGAAAGGGAAAGTGAGAAAGCAAGTTGCCAGGTCCAGGACATGAACTGTGGTCAGCCATATGGGAGTCCAGTGCCCTTCACCACCATGCCACCTGCTGGCCCCTCTAATCTACTCTTAATACATTCAAGGGAGATTTTGATTTCCTGTATTATAATCTTTGTCTCTAAAATTCCATTTTATTATTTTTTTTATTTAAATTTATTTATTTACATTCATTCACTGTACATCATTATAGCATACAAAATGAGATTTTCCATCCAGAGTACACTGTATATTGTCTCAATCAAGCACATCAACATACATGTTACTGTCAACAAATAATTTTCCATTTCTTGTTTTCTGTATGTTTTGCTTTTTTTCCCCCATCCTTCATTTGATTCTCT
>NW_006203565.1:39067-40647 GCF_000334495.1 Tupaia belangeri chinensis
GCACGTGCGCTCACCAGACAGAGAGGGGACAGAGAGACAGAAAGTGAGAAATCACCCCCCAGAGGGGATGGTCACGCCACGGTCCCTTCTCCTCCATTCTCCTCTTGGGATCTTGGGCACGCATGCACACACATCTGGCGTGAGTTTTAAGCCAGCGGGTCTGGGACACGAACTGCGGTCGACTATGTGGGAGTCCAGTGACATAGCCATTACACTAACTGCTGGTCTCCATTTGATTCTTTTTTATCATGTGTAATTTTTTTTCATATCGTGGAAGGACTTCCTCATTTCCTGGTGTTCAATATCTCTTTTGTCTTGTATCTCATAAAGTTTTGTCACCATAAATATTTTGAATTCTTTTTCTGACATTTCAGTTTTATCTTCTAGTTTTTCCATACTTGGAGACATGTTACTGTGTTTTCTTGTTGGAGACGTATTACTTGGCTCTCTCATCTATTAGGCTCTTCCATGATTTTTAATCATTTGGTTATGTATTCATTTTTGGCTAATTAGTTTGAGAATATTTCAGTAACTGTAAGCTCATGTGTTTTCTTTTACTGTGAGGTAATTCTGTGGTAATTTCCCCCTTCTACTGTGTTTTCCAACATGGTATTCATAGGAGTAATTTTACAAAGAGAGATTTACAAAGAGTAGTTTCTCTCTTTTAGTAGCGGGTTCAGTTCAGGGTGAAGATTTCTCTGAACATCACAGTATTCAGATGTTTGGCTACTATGCACCTAGGCCTGTCTAGGGACTGGGTGAAGGCTGAGCAGCAAAAAAGTAGATAAAAGAAAAAGAGAATAGGAAACAGAAATAGGAAAAGAAAACAAAGAAAAAAAATGAAAAAAAAAGTGAGAACACCAAAAGTATAAACCATGTGTGGCAGTTATATCTTTCTAGATTTTGGGGTCTGGAAAGAGAGTGGCAACTCTCAGCAGTGATGCTGGACCCAGAAAAGGGCAGGGAGCACCTCACATGGAGATGCCCACTATTTCCCTGTCCTATGTGGGAGGAGGAGAGAAAAATAGGAAGGATATTTGGAGGATGTGGGGAGCCACATGCACCAAAATGGCTAACATGACCTTCATACAAGGACCTTCAAGTATCCTTGTTCCGGGAGTAGACAATTCACCCTGAGACTTCCTCATTCAGGCAGGTCCTCAGTCAGGTCTGCGACAATTCCCGCCCCCTCTTCCTACCCTGTGTATATAAGAATGTTCTCTGGCCCTCAATAAACGAGCGACTGCATACCATCTTGAGCTGTGACACTGTGTCACTCCGGTACTGTGACACTGCACCAGTTCCAAACCTCCACTCTCTCTCTCAGGCACCCTGCCCGAACGTCCCGTGGGCCGGGACAGGAGGAGGGATATGGAGGCAGAGCATTGATGGGATGGGGAGGTGTGGTGTAATCGGTTGAAGATATTTTGATCAAGTGGAGTGGGGAGAAATGGTCACATATTGTAATGTTCACTTTGTAAGCCAAATAATGTGATTGGTGAGAGGTTTTTGCGATAGGGCACGTGCGCTCACCAGACAGACAGAGACAGAGAGACAGAAAGCGAAAAATCACCCCCCCC
>NW_006203565.1:40662-44771 GCF_000334495.1 Tupaia belangeri chinensis
CCAGTTGATGGCCCTGTGGCAATCCCTTCTCCTCTATTATCCTCTTGGGATCTTGGGCACACATGCACACACCCCCAGCATGAGTTTAAGCCACCAGGTTCGGGACTTGAGCCATGGTCGACTACCTGAGAGTCCAGCGACATAGCCATTACGCTAACTGCTGGTCCTGGGGAATGTTGTTTTGTAAAAAAAAAAAAAAATTAGAAAAAAGAAAATAAGAAGAAAGAGATTCCCTTATCTTTCTAGCTTTGGGGGTCTGGAGGGGGAAGGGTACTGGCTGTATGTTTCTCTGCAGTGACATTGGGCCCAGAGAAGGGCAGGGAATGCCTCAGAAAGAGATGCCTGTGATTTCCCTGTCCTATGTGTAGGGAGGAGAGAAAAATTAGCAAGAGAAATTGTACAGGGGAAAAAATAGAATAGAGAGAAGAAAAAAGGAAAGATAAGAGATTCTCCTACCATTCTATCTTTTTGGATCTGGAAGGAGAGGGGATCCAGTTGGGAGCTTCTGAGCTGTGTCACTGGTCCCTCAAATGGGGAAGGCATGCCTCAGATGGAGATGCTTTCTGAAAAGGCCTGCACTTACCCTGTCCTTTCTAGATTTGTGGGTATAGAAGGAGAAGAGTATCAGCTGGGGGTTTCTCAGCTATAACATTGGTCTCTTAAATGGGCATGTTGTGCCTCAGATGGCAATACCTTCTGAAAAGGCCTGCACTTTTCCTTCCCTATGTGAAGAAAGAAGAGGAAAATGAGCAAAAGAATGGATGGGGAATATTATTAAAAATTTAAAAACTAAAAATGAAAGAATAGAGAAAAAGAGAGAGAAAGAGGAAGAGAGAGGAGAGAGAGAAGAGAGAGACTCCTTTACCTTTCTAGATTTTGGGTCTCAAAGGAGTAAGGCACTGGCTTGGGATTTCTCAGCTGTGATGCTGGTCCCTAAAACAGACAGGGTACATCGCAGGTGGATATACCTTCTGGAAAGGCCTGCATTTCTTATGTCCTTTCTAGCTCTTTAGTCTGAAAAGAAATAGGTACTGGCTGGGGGCTACTCAGCCATGATGCTGGTCCCTCAAATGGGCAAGTTGTGCCTCAGATGGAGATGCCTTCTGAAAAGGCCTGCACTTCTCCTGTCCTATATGGGGGCAGAAGAGGAAAACTAGCAAGATAAAAGAATAGGAAAAAGCAGAAAAAAAATTTTAAATTAAAAAAAATAATTAAAAAGAAAAAAGCAAAGAAAAAGTAAAAAGAGTTAGAAAAGGGGAGATTCCATTACCTTTCTAGCTTTTTGGGTCTGGAAGGAGAGGGGCACCAGCTGGGGGCTTTTCAGCTTTGTTGCTGAGCCCTGAAATGGACAGGACACGCCTCAGATGGAGATGCCTTAAGAAAATGCCTTCACTTCCTCTTTGATTTCTAGCCTTTTGAGTCTGAAAGGAGAAGGGTACTAACTTTCTCGGCCATGATACTGGTCCCTGAAGTGGGCAGATCATGCTTCAGATGGAGACGCCTTCTGAAAAGACCTGCACTGTCCCTGTCCTTTCTAGCATTTTGGGTCAGGAAGGGGAAAGACACCAGTTGGGGGCTTCTCAGCTGTGACACTAGTCCCTGAGATGGACAGAGCATGCCTCAGATGGAGATGCCTTCTAAAAAGGCCTGCACTTCCCTCATTCTTTCTAGCTTTTTGAGTGTGGAGGAAGAAGGGCACCAGTTGGGGACTTCTCAGCCATGATGCTGGTTCCTAAAAGAGGCAGGGTTTGCTTTAGATATAGATACCTTTTGAAAAGACTAGCACTTCCGTGTCCTATGTGGGAGGAGCAGAGGAAAATTAGCAAGAGAATAGAACAAGAAAAAAGAACTTTTTGTAAATTTAAAAATTAAATAAGAAAAAAAGAGAAAAAAGAAGAGAGAATAAAAAAGAGAGATTTCCTTACCTTTCTAGTTTTTAGGGTCTGGAAGGAGAAGCTCTGAAGGCTCCTCAGCTGTGATGCTGGTTCCCAAAATGGGCAGGGAACACCTAGATGGAGATGCCTTTTTTTTTTTTTTTTTTTTTTCTATAGGGCGTGTGCGCCTGCCCAACACGGGGGAGAGACAGAAAGCAAGAAATCACCCCCCAGGGGTGATGGCCATGCCACAATCCCTTCTCCTCCATTCTCCTCTCAGGATCTTGGGCACACACTCACACGCTCCCGGCTTGAGTTTTAAGCCACGGGGTCCGGGACGTGAACCGCGGTGGACTACGTGGGAGTCCAGTGACATAGCCATTACGCTAACTGCTGGTTCCTGGAGACGCCTTTTGAAAAGGCTTGCACTTTCTATGTCCTACGTGGGGAGAGAGAGGAGAGAACATTTAGAAAGATAATGGAATGGAAAAAAAGATAAACAATAAAAAATTAAAAAGAAAATGAAAAAAAAGATAGACAGATAGAGAGAGAGAGAGAGAGATATTCTTCTACCTTCCTAGCGCTTTGGGCCAGGAAGGAGAGGGGCACCAGCAGGGGGCTTTTCAGCCACGACACTGGTTTCTGAAATTGGAATGGTGCACCTCAGGTGGAGATGCCTTCTGAAAAAGCCTACACTTCTCCTATCCTTTCTAGCTTTTTGGGTCTGGAAAGAGTTGAGCATCAGTTGTGGGCTTTTTATTCATGATGCTGGTCATTGAAATGGGCAGGGCATGCCTCAGATGGAGATAGCTTCTGAAAAGCTCTGCATTTTCCCTGTCCTTTCTAGTTTTTAACGGTGTGAAAGGAGAGTGGTACCAGCTATGGGCTTCTTAGCCATGATGCTGGTCTCTGAAATGGGCAGGGCACACCTCAGAAGGAAATGCTTTCTGAAAAGGCCTGCACTTTTCCTGTCCTATGTGGGAGGATGAGAGGAAAATTAGTAAGAGAAAGGAAAGGGGGAAAAGAAAAAAATTAAAAATTAAAGAAAAAGAAAAAAAGAGAGATTAAAAAAAAATAGAGATTACTTTACCTTTCCAGATTTTGGGTCTGGAAGGAGAGGGTTACTGACTGGAGGTTTTTCAGTCATGTTGTTGCTTCTTGACATGGCTAAAATAAGTAGGGCACACCTGAGATGTATATGCTTTCTGAAAAGGCCTACACTTCTTATATCCTATGTGGAAGGAGGAGAGAAAATTTAGTAAGAGAAAGGAATGGAAAAAAAGGAAAAATAAATAAAAAATTTGAAAAAAAAAGCATAAAAAGAAAGAAAATGAAAAAAAGAAAAACAGAGATTCTTTTATCTTCCTAGCTTTTTGGATGTGGAAGGAAAGGGGCACCAGCTATGATCTCAGCCATGGTGCTTGTTCCTGTAATGGGCAGGTCATGACTCAGATGGCGATGCCTTCTGAAAAGATTTGTACTTCTCCTGTTCTTTCTAGCTTTATTGGTGTGGAAGGAGACCTGCACCAGCTGGTGGCTTCTCAGCCTTGACACTTTTCCTGAAATGGGCAGAGTGAGCCTCTGAGGAGATGCCATCTGAAAAGCTTGCACTTCCCCTGTTCTTTTTAACATTTTGGTTCTGGAAGGAGAGTCACTTGATTGGGTTTCTCATCTGTGATGCTCGTCCCTGAAATGACTAGGGCATGCTTCTGATAGGAAGCAAAAAGAAGGAAAAACAACTGAAAAAACATGAGAACAACATACAGAAAATTCTAGATACCATAAAATGCCCAAATATCCATATAATGGGAATTCCAGAAGGTGAAGATTCTGCTAAAGGCATGCAAAATCTATTTCATGAAATACTATCTGAAAATTTTCCAAATATAGAGAAACTTGTAGAAAAAAAGGACAAAGACAATATTGTAAAAATGGCAAGGGAGAAATATCGAGTTACTTATAAGGGTTATCCAATTTGGCTAAAATCAGACCTTTCAATTAAAACAATGCAGGCAAGAAGTAATGGGAAGATGTGTTCAAAACATTAAAAGAAAAACAATTTGAACCAACAATACTATATCCAGCAAGACTGACCTTTACATGGCAAAAGCAAATAAAAGTATTCTCAGATTTAAAAAAAAAAATGAAAGAATTCACCAATAATAGACCAGCTCTACAGGAAGTACTGAGGGGAATGTTGTATCAGGATAACTAAAGAGAGACAAACAGAAATAG
>NW_006203565.1:45109-51111 GCF_000334495.1 Tupaia belangeri chinensis
TTCTACATGTCCCGCCTTTTTGGGCCAGACCAATGGAAAAATTTCTTCATTAAATGTTGTCTGTCAATCTCAAAAACAAATAAACTGAACCCCTGTACAGGATCACCCTGAGAAAAGGCATGTATGCCTTTTCTCCGGCCTAGGTCACACAGTTGGCTTGGAAATAAACCGCATTAACTATTAATTATTAATTTTACAGTTGGTTATATTTTTCCGTCGACAGGACAAAATCATAAACTTCAATAACATTCAATGTTAACCAACCACACAGCCCATCAGCAGACCCCACTTTCATCTCCAGACCCCTGGCCTAAGGGACAGTGAGGCAAAGCTCCCTGCCTCAGCTCCAGCCCAGCAGCCCCAAGTCCAGAGACCCCCTATCTCTGTCAGCCAGGAAGGGCTTTTTTTTCCTCTTTCATTTCTAAATCTCACACTTCTCCTTACCACACATGATTGCCCCTAGCTCAACAGCAGACCTCATTTCCATCTCCAGACCTCTCGCCTAAGGGACACTGAGGCAGGGCCCCCTGCCTCAGCTCCAGTCTTGCAGCCCCAGTCCAGAGACCCCCTATCTCTGTAAGCCATGTAGGGCTTTTTTTTCCTCTTCTTCTTTTATTTGTAAATTTCACATTTGTCCTTACCACTCATGATTGTCCCCAGCTCAACAGCTGATCCCACTTCCATCTCCAGACCTCTGGCCTAAGGGACACTGAGGCTGGGCCCCTGTCTCAGCTCTAGCCTGGCAACCCCAAGTCCAGAGACATCCTATCTCTGTCAGCCAGGTAGGGCTTTCTTTTCTTTTCATTCATTTGTATATTCCACACTTCTCCTTACAACACAAGATCGCCCCCACCTCAACAGCTGATCCCACTTTCATCTCTCAACCCCTGGCCTACAGGACACAGGCTGGGACCCCTGTCTCAGCTCCAGCCCAGCAGCCCCAAGTCCAGAGAAACCCTATCTCTATCAGTCAGGTAGGGCTTTTTTTTTTTTTAACCCCAAGTCCAGAGACCCCCTATATCTGTCAGCCTGGCATGCCCCCAGCTCAACAGCAGACTCCACTTCCATCTCCAGACCCCTGGAAAAAGGAACACTGAGGATAGGCCCCCTGTCTCAGCTCCAGCCTAGCAGTCCCAGTCCAGAGACCCCCCCCTATCTCTGTCAGTCAGGTAGGGCTTCTTTTTTCTCTTTTTTCATTTGTAATTTTGAAATCCAGCAAGGACCCCCTAATGTATTTTCTAGGGTTCCTGAAATATAAAGTCCATTTACATTATAATGGCCCAGAGTAAGGAGTAAATCTTCAGACTTTGGTTATAATAATGACCAACATGGACTACAAATGAGGGCCATTTGACCTCTAAAACTCTCACTTACAGGAAAGAGAAGGCTTTCATTTCAATATGTAAGATGTTTTGTAGGCTGGAAATTGCTGGTTGTGAGCTCAAAGACTCCAGACTGAATGGCTCCAGAAACCTGAAGAGAAATTTGATTATCTAAGGCCTCATCAATCAAGAATGCCCAGGAGATAATCACGCCCTCTTGAACCAATAACTGAACTGATCATGTGTCTGGGACCTCTGCCCCTAATTTTACCCTTAAGAACACATGTGGGGGAATATCTGGGGGAGACTGGGTCTTTTCAGCATGAGCTACCTGTTCTCCTTGTTTTGCGCTACCTGTTCTCCTTTTTTTGCGCTTTGTAATAAAGCTGTACTTTCCTTCATGTGCCTATGGTTTGGTTTCATAGCTCTTGGGCGAGTGAACCTGATTTGAGTTTGGTAACAATTTCACACTTCTCCTTACCACACATGATCACTTCCAGCTCAATGGCAGACTCCACTTCCATCTCTAGACCCCTGGCATAAGGGACACTGATGCAGGGCCCCCTGGTTCAGCTCCAGCCAAGTCCAGAGACCCCCTATCTCTGTTAGCCATATAGGGCTTTTTTTCCCCCTCTTCTTTCATTTGTAAACTTCACACTTCTCATTACCACACATAATCACCCTCAGCTCAACAGCAGATCCCACTTCCATCTCCAGACCCCAGGCCTAAGGGACACTGAGGCTGGGCCCCCTGCCTCAGCTCCAGACTGGCAGCCTTAAGTCCAGAGACACCCTATCTCTGTCAGTCATGTAGGGCTTTTTATTTTCTAGTCCTCTTTCATTTGTAAATTTCACACTTCACCTTACCACATAGGAAATAGAAAATAACAACAACAAAATGAGGATAACAAACAAGAAATAATAGATTCCATTAAGTGCCCAAATATCTGAATAATTGGTGTCCCAGAATATGAAAAAAACTAATAAGGTCATGGAAAATCTATTCCATGAAATCTTTGCAGAAAATTACCCAAGTCTAGCTAGGCACTCAAACATTCAGACCCAAGAAATAAAAAGGACCTCAAATAGAATTGACCCAAGAATATCTTCTGCAAGTCACATCTTAGCCAGACTGGCTAAGATGACAGATAAAGACAAGATTCTAAAACTGGCAAGAGAGAAATGACAAATGACTTACAAGGCCCCCCCCTCAGACTAATACCGGACTTCTCAAGAGAAACAGTGCAAGCAAGTAAAGAATGGGATGACATATTGAAAGTTTTAAGAGAGAAACAATTTCAACCGAGGTTACTATATCCTGCAAGATTATCCTTCATATGGGAAAAAGTGATTGACATCTTCTCAAACAAAACCTGAAAGAATTTGGCAACACCAGATAAGCTCTTCAAGAAATCCTGAAGCAAGTACTGTTCCAGGAAAACTAAAGAATTAACAGCCAGAAAAAAAAGGAATAAAAGGCAACTGAGGCAATGGCTAACTTAAATGTCCAGACAGGTCTGGTAACATCGTTAATAATGTGGAATGTTAATGGATTAAATTCTCCAATCAAGAGACACAGACTGGCTGAATGGATAAAAAGCCAGAAACCCTCTATCTATTCCCTATCGGAAATCCACTTAATTGACAAAGGCATACATAGACTGAAAGTGAAGGGTTGGAAAAAGTTTCTCCATGCAAATCAGAAAGAAAAAGGAGCTGTAGTCATGATAATAATTTCTGACAAAATAGGCTTTAAAACAAAAACTGTTTGAAAAGATAAAGAAGGGCACTATATTGTAGCAAAAGGGTGAATTGATCAAGAAGATACAATGCTTATTAATATCTATGCATAGAACACAGCAGCACCCAAATATGTAAAGGAAAGATTGTTATATCTAAAAGGGGAGATAGACTGCAACACACTATTTGTTGGAGAACTCAATACTGCACTATTCTCTCTGGACATCATCTAGACAAAAAATAGGTAAAGAGATAAGGGATCTAAATGGTATCATAAATCAAATAGACTTAACAAATATAAATAGAATCTGAATGATACCATAAATGAAATGGACTTAACAGACATCTATAGAACTTTCCATCCAAAAACCACGTAATAAACTTTTTTCTCACCCCCCACATGGAACTTTTTTGAAGATTGACCACATCATAGGGCACAAAGCAAGACTCTACAGATTCAAAGACATAGAAAATGTATCCAACATCTTCTCCAACTATGATGGAATTAAACTTGAGTTTAATTTCAAGAGAAAGCCTCAAAAATACTCAAATGCTTGGAAACTAAATAACTTACTCCTGAATGACTCTACAAATACTGTATAAATAAAGACTGAAATCAGAAGATTCATGGAAGTCAATGACAATGAGCACATGTGTATCCATAATCTTTGGGACACTGCCAAAGCAGTCATAAGAGGGAAGTTCATAGCAATTAGCTCACATATGAAGAAGAAGGAAAAAAGGCAAATGGATCACCTAACATCATGTCTCAGAGAATTAGAAAAGTAACAGCAAAAACAATTCTATAAATCTCCAGGAGAAAGAAAATAATAAAGATATGAGCACAAATAAATGAAATAGGAAAAAAACACTATACAGAAAATTAATGAAAGTAAAACCTAGTTCCTTAAAAGGATAAACTAAATAGATACATCACTAGCGAGACTTATTAAGAAGAGAGAAAGGAACCAGGTGAATCAAATTTTAAATAAAGCTGGCAGTATAATGACAGATATAGTAGAAATATAAAACGTCATTAGAGAATACAATTTACAGGTATATGACAAGAAACAAGACAATGTGGATGAGATGGACAAACTACTGGACACGTATAACCTACCAAGATTTAGCCAGTAGGATATAGAAAGTCTGAATAGGCCCATAACAAGCCAGGAGATTGAATCAGTAATAAATAACCTTCCAAAAAAGAAAAGCCCTGGCCCTGATGGCTTCACTTCTGAGTTCTACAAAACCTTCAAAGAAGAGTTAACTCCCATTCTGCTCAAGTTATTTCTAAATATCCAAAAAGGTGGACCTCTCCCTAATTAATTCTATGAAGCCTCTATCACCCTTATCCTTAAAACAGATAAGGACAGGAAAAGGAAGGAAAGCTATAGACCAATATCTCTGATGAATATAGATGTAAAGATTCTCAATAAGATACTAGAAAATCATATCCAACACCTTATAAAAAAGATTATACATCATGATCAGGTGGGCTTTATTCCAGAAATGTAAGTTTGGTTCAGCATATGCAAAACCATAAATATAATACATATTAACAGGAAGAAATACAAAAACCTTATGGACATATCAATTGATGTAGAAAAAGTATTTGATAAGATACAACATCCCTTCATGATCAAGACTCTCAGCAAAATTGCTATATAAGGGTCATTTCTAAATACAGTAAAAGCTTTCTATGAAAAACCCATAGCGAACATGATCCTGAATGGAGAAAAGCTGAAAGCTTTTCCACTAAAAACGGGTTCAAGACAAGGATGCCCACTTTCTCCATTCCTTTTTTAATACTATCCTGGAAGTCCTTGCACACCCAATCAGAAAAATGGAAAACATAAAAGGCATTCAAATAGGAAAAGAAGAAGTGAAATTCTCTCTATTCACAGATGATATGATTTTATACATAGAAGACCCAAAGGTTTCCATGAAAAAATTTCTGGAATAGTACATGAATACAGTAAATTTGCATGATACAAAATCAACATACAGAAATCTATAGCATTTCTATATATGAACAACAGGCAGACTCAGATAGAACTGAAAAAATTATTACATTTACCATAGCCACAAAAAGTACAAGATACTTAGGAATAAATGTAACCAAAGAAGTTAAAAACCTTCACAAGGAAAACTATGAGAAGATAAAAAAGAAATTGAAAATGACAGAAAAAAGTGGAAAGATATCCAATGTTCCTTGATTGGAAGAATTAAAACAATCAAAATGACAATTCTATCCAAATTAATCTACATATTTAATGCAATGCCAATCAAAGTACCAGACACATTCCACAGATCTAGAAAAGACCATCATAAAATTCATCTAGAATCATAAAAGACCCCGTATTGCCAAAACAATTCTACAGAGGAAGAGTGGAGTGGGCGGCATCTCACTTCCTGACCCAAAAATATACTACAATGCTGTGGTAATCAAAACAGCATGGTACTGGCACAGGAACAGACATGTGGACCAAGTCAAGGTGGATTAAAGATCTAATCTAAGATCTCAAAGTATAAAACTGCACCTGGAAAAGACTGGGGAAACTCTGGGAGACATTGGGGTAGGTATAGACTTCTTAAATAAGACCCTGAAAGCACAGTCGATAATCCCCAAAATAGACAAGTGGGCTTACATCTGACTAAGAGGTTTCTGCATGGCAAAAGACACAGTAATTAGTGTGACTCGAAATCCCTCAAAATGGGAAAATAGTTTCGTATAGTGGGCATCAGATAAGGGATTGATAACCAGAATACACAAGGAACTCAAGCGACTGCTCTGGAAAAATGATGATCAACCCTACTATAAGACGGGAGAATGAGTTGAGAAAACTACTCTCTAAAGATGACATACAAATAGCCAAAAGGTATATGAAAAAATGCTCAACATCCCTCATTGTAAGGGAAATGCAGATCAAAACAACA
>NW_006203565.1:52012-61151 GCF_000334495.1 Tupaia belangeri chinensis
TATACTAAAAGTGAAGGGCTGGGAAAAGATATTCCATGCAAACGGAAAGTGAGAAGGCACTGGAATTGCAATACTAATTTTAGACAAAATGCGCTTAAAGACAAAGACTGTAAGAAGAGACAAAGAAGGGGAACCAGCAGTTAGCGTAATGGCTATGTCGCTGGACTCCCATGTAGTCGATTGCGGTTCATGTCCCAGACCCGGTGGCTTAAAACTCACACCGGGCATGTGTTCGTGCGTGCCCAAGATCCCGAGAGGAGAATGGAGGGGAGGGGATTGTGGCATGAAAAAAAGAAGAGACAAAGGAGGACATTATATTATATAATAGTAAATGGGTTAATTCATCAAGAAAACATTACACTTATAAATATCTATGTCCCTAGCTCAGGAGCACCTAAATACTGAATGAAAGACTGCTAGAACAAAAGGGAGAGATAGGCTGCAACATTATAGTTTTGGGGATCTCAACACCCCATTATCTCCTTTAGCAGGAAATAAACAGAGATACAGGACCTAAATGATAGTATAAATGGAATGGGCTTGACAGACATCTATAGAACTTCCTAACCTAAGACCACAAAGTATACATTTTTCTCACCCCAGCATGGAACCTTACCAAAGATTGACCATATGATAGGACACAAATAAAACTTTTACAGATTCAAAGGCATAGAAACTATATCCAACATCTTGTCTGAAATAAACTTGATATTAATTTCAAGAAACATTCTCAGAAATACACAAACACATGGAAACTAAACAACCTACTTCTGAATGACTTAACTACTGAAGAAATTAAGTCTGAAATAAAAAAAAAATATGCAAACCATGATAATGAGTACACGAGTTTCCATAATCTCTGAGACATGGCAAATACAGTCATAAGAGAGAAATTCATAGCAATTAGAGTAAGAAAAAGATGGAAAGTTGGTAAATAAGTTACCTAACATCATGCCTCAAGGAATTAGAAAAATCACAATAATAGAAAAAAAAAAGCCAGGCAAAAAGAAATAGTAGAGATTCTAGCAGAAATAAGTGAAATTGAAAATAAATAAACTACACAGAAGAAAAATTAAATAAAAGCTGTTTCTTTGAAAAGATTAACAAGATTGACACACCATTATCTAGACTGATGAAGAAATAAACCTGATGGAACCAGCAGTTAGCATAATGGCTATGTCACTGGACTCCCACGTAGTTGACCGTGCTTCGAGTCCCGGACCCGGTGGCTTAAACTCACGCTGGGTGTGTGTGCGTGTGTGCCCAAGATCCCAAGAGGAGAATGGAGGAGAAGGGATTACAGTGTGGCCATCCTCCCTGGGGGGTGATTTCTCACTTTCTGTCTCTCTGTCTCTCTCTGTCTGTCTGGTGAGCGCACACACCCTATAGCAAAAACATCTCAAAAAAAAAAAAAAAAGAAAAGAAACCTAATACATCAAATACTTCATGAAATAGGAAACATTACAAGAGACACAATAGAAATACAAAACATCATTAGAGGATACTATGTGCAACTATATGCCTACAAACAAGGGAACATGTAAAACATGGTCAAATTCTTGGACACATATAATCTATGAAGTTTGAACCAGGAGGACATAGAAAATCTGAATAGTCCCATAACAAGCTGTAAGACTGAGTCAGTAATAAATAACCTCCCGACAAATGGAAGCCCAGGTCTGGATGGCTTCACTTCTGAATTTTACAAAACTTTTAAGAAGGAGTTAACCCCTATCCTACTCAAATTATCCCTAAGGATTCAAAAGGAAGGAAATCTTCCAAATTCATTTTTGAAAGCTCACTCATCCTCATTCCCAAAACATATAAAGACATAACAACAAAAGAAAAACTACAGATCAATAACTCTGAGGAACATAGATGCAAAAATTCTCCGTAAGATACTAGCAAATTATATCCAACAGCATATAAAAAAGATAATTCATCAGAACCAGGTAGGCTTTATTCCAGGGACTTAAGTGTGGTTTAACATATGCAAAACCATAAATGTAATATACCATATTAACCTAATATTGATTGCTGAGTGAATCTAGCTGGTTATGAAAGAAAAATATTGTATATATCCAGTTAATATATATTGAGTATCCATGCTTTATGGTAGAGATAGAAATATTGAAGGGTATGAAAGATGTGAAAATAGTTATGAATCCTGAAGACAGTGTGGAACGGGGGCAGGGGAAGGGAAGAGTATAGAGAATGATAGCAAGAGAACAAATAGAGAGTCATGACATTAGTGGGACATAGAAATGGTTTATAACCTGTTGATGATAGCATGTATAGCATTCTCAACTGGACTGGTCTGAGAAGTATTACATGTTGGGTAAATTCTCTTTACAAGCCAAATGATGTGTAGTTGTCAGTGTCCGCCCCAGGGCTTGGGTCTGGCTGAATCATGATCAGGGGGCTGCTGGGTGAGGAAGAGAAAGAGGATGAGAAAGAGAAAGCCCTCCATCTTGCCAGGATCAGGGAATTGGAAAGAATAAGACAAAGACATAGAGTAGAAATGGGCACAGGCAGCCTGAGCCTAGGTAGTCCAAGCAACTTGTGCCACCCAGACGAACTGGACGTCTTTATTTATAGAACAAGGAGACATTACACATGTATGTTTCATGACACTTCATGGATTAGTTGCCAGATTACAGACAATGAGGAGCAGTTAACAAATCTATATGGGATTAGTCATACCGAGAAACCTAGCTGTAGGTGTGAGGGAAGAGCTAAAGAACTTCTCCATAAGGAGTGCACCACCACACCCAGAGAAAGCTAAAGAACTTTTCAGATGCAGAGCAGGGATTGGACTTTGCTAATTGGGGTCAAGATGTTTCTTGAAGTCCATCAGATGTGTCTGTTGGCATGCCCCTAGCAATTTCTACCCTTGCTCTGTCTGCAGCCAAGGTCAAGGAAAGAAAAGTTACAAGGTTCTGCCAAACCCCAAATGGGCAGGTGGTGTTTGCTCAGAGCATGTCCCCACACCTCAGGTTCTCTCTCTAAAGTGTCCCCACATATAGTGATCAAATGTTTAAAGAGAATGAGAATAAATAATAATAATAGTCTGAAAAAATATGATGAAAAGCTATTTAATGATGATGATGATGTGAGTAGTAACATTTTTGTACTGACTGATATGCATGATATTGGGCTAGAAAAAGAAATGTAATACATTGTAAAGACACATGTGATTAAATGTAATATTAAAAAATCATGATGGTAATAGATAAAATAAAAAAATAACAAATGGAATTAAATAAATAAATACATAAATAATTCTTTAAAATAATAAAAAAAAATGTCCTTAAAAAAAATCAGCCACCATGAAAGCTGAGATCTAGTGCTTTCAGGAAATAAGAAATGAAGATATCCTGTGGAGAAGTCACCTTGGAGAGACAAAAAGGAAGGCTGGAAGAAGACTGAGTCCTCCATGAGTGCTGAAATCTAGTGCTTTCAGGAAATAAGACATGAAGATGTTCTCCTGAGAAGTCACCCTGGTAGAGCTCCCTCTACTCTTCTCTCTGTTGCTCTCTGTCTCTTTCTGTCTCTGTCTTTTCATTTTTTCTCTTTTTCTTTTTAAAAAAATTATGGTAAAGTGTTTTCTTGGCTCTGAAATCCACCTTTATCTCAGTAATAATCCCCTCCACTTCCCCCCTCCCATTTAGGAGAGGAAAAAAGGGCAGGCCAGAAGAAGATTGAGTATGGCATGAGAGCTGAGATCTAGTGGTTTCATGTGCCGGGTGAGAGCGCCACACAGTTTTTAATTGTTTTTTAAAACAAATAAATATTTTTTCTTGTTGTTGTCTGATTTTTTTCTTTTTTCTCTTTTTTCTTTCTCTCTTTCTCTGTTTTCTTATCTTTTTTCTTTGACCTCATCACTTTGCTTCTCAACTTCTATCCACAGGTCTAAGTGAAAAGTAGCTAAGCATCTGAATACTATTAGGGTCAACATATTCTTTAATTCCCACTGAATCTGTGACACAAAGGGAGAAAAACAGACCACCAAAGAGTTAGCAGAACACCTTTTCCTGCGTGCCTCATTGCCTGGATTGAACTGCTAGGAATTAGGAAGAAATGAATAACCCATCAGATGACTAGAAATCACTGCAGAGGCACAAGAAATATGAGAAACCAAGAATATATACAAGAAACAAGAAATGGAAAATTATTGGTTGATGATAACATGTATGAGTAAGCCACATTATAGTGTATTCTGGATTGGAAATCACATTTGTATGCTGTGGTGATATTCAGTGAAATAATGTAAAGTAAAAATAATTAATAACAATAAAAAAAATCAGCAAAACTCCAGAAGAGGAAGAATAGAATACAAAAATCAAAGTTTCCCTTAAAAGCATCAATAGCATATTATACTATGTAGAAAAGAATCTATAGTGGAGAATATGAATCCTCTGACTTGATCTGAACCACAAAAAATAATGAAAACATAACCAAGAAAAATGAGTATAATATATGGGAAATACTAGACACCATTAAATGTCCAAATAACCCCCCCCAAAAATGGGAATTTCAGAAGACAACAAAGCTGGTAAAGGCATAGAAAACTTCTCTCATGAAATATTATCTGAAAACTTTTTGAATCTAGAGAAACAAAGACATAAAAATCAGGAAAGCACAAAGGATACCAAATAAAATCAACAGAAGAAGATTCTCACCAGGTATGTTGCTTGGGACTTTAAGATGACCTTGTTCCCCTCTCCGCCCCATCTGGACAACAATTCCAAGGAAGCAACTTGTCATAAGGTAGGCCAACCCTGGCTGGAAGGCTGTGCAGCAGAGACCTGTGGCTCATCCTCTCCTCAACTCACCTTTGAACTCTCAGGTGTGCTGCTTGGGACTTTGAGATGACTTTGTGACCCTGTGGGCCCCATCTAGATATCTGTTTCAGCTAAGGGACTTGCTTTAAGGCAGGCTGCCTGCATCTAGAAGGCTGTGAGGCAAAGACCCATGGCTCATCTTCTCCCTAACTCACCTTTAATCTCTCAGGTGTGTTGCTTGAGATTTTGATAAGACCTTTTGTCCCTTCCCACCCCATCCAGACATCAAAAATTCCTGCTCAGAGAGACTGAGCTGTAAAGAGACTGGCTTATCCCCTGCCACACAACTCTGGTTCTAAACCTTCAGCTTTTTCTCAAGTGTGTGTGTGTGCTGCACAATCCCTTTTATGTTTCTGAATTAAACCTCAGCAGCTCAGTCTCAGCACACCAGTTCTCTAGAAATGGGAAGGACCAAGAAAATATCTCTCCCCTAAGGGAAAAGAACAATCCCTCAGAACTCTTGAAGTTGCAGTAGAAAAGAGACAAAGAGTTCCAGGTGAGGAAGTTTTTGCACGATGTGAAAGAGGAAATACACACCATAAAAAAGAATCAAATGAAGCTGTTAGAGATGAAGGCTGCAATACTGGAAATCAAACTTCTGTCCACTTCCATCTTCAGATGCTTGGAGTAAGGAACACTGAGGCAGGGTCCTCGCCCCAGCTCTAGTCCCAATAGCCCCAAGCCAGAGACCCCATCTAGGTCAGCCAGGAACACCCTCGGCACTACAGGAACCCCACTTCCATCTTCAGATCCCCTGGAGTAATGGACACTGAGGCAGGGCCCTGCCCTAGCTCCAGTCCTGGTACCCCCAAGCCAGAGAACCCTATCACTGTCAGCCAGATTGGCCAGTTTTTTTTTTTTCTTTCTGCTCTTATTTCACTTGTAAATTTCTTAATTCTCCTTACCACACAGGAACTGCCTCAGCTTTACAACCACAAAGCTTCCATCTTTAGATCGTTGGAGTAAGGGACATTGAGGCAGGGTGCCTGTCCTAGCTCCAGCACCGGTATCCCAAGCCAAATGTGAGTGACCTAGGCCCAGAGAAGAGGCACACATGTCTTTCTTGGGGTGATCATGTACAGAGGTTCCTTTTATTTGTTTTTGAGATTGACAGACAGCATTTAATGAAAAGATTTTCCATTGGTCTGGCCAAAAAAGGTGGGACATGTAGAACCAGGGGCTTGTAGGTTATAGGTGGGTTCCACAGTTCTTATGTTGGTGATTAGAAGGGAAGATCTGTGTCTTGGGAAGAGATTAGTTAAAGAAAGACTTAATCTACATCTCAAGGAAAAGGGAAGTTCTGTGTCTTAGGAAGAGATAAACAAAAGAATATACTGTAATCGATTGAAATATACATCTCAAAGATACTATGCCAGGGACAGGAGGTAGGAAGAATCCTGTTAATAGAAAATAAATGGTCTGTTAATGTTTGTGGGCATGACTTCTCCAGTCCCTTTTGAAAAGATTTTGGAAAATAGAAAAAGTAGTCAGACTTCTGTCCACACCACACAGGAATGCTCTCAGCTCTACAGTCACCTCACTTTCATCTTCAGATCCCTGGAGTAAGGGACATTGAAGCAGGGTCCCCATCCCAGCTCCATCTCTGGTACCCCCAAGACAGAGACCCCTATCTGTGTCAGCTAGGTAAGCTTGCTTTTCCCCCCTCTTCTCCTCCTTCATTTGTAAATTTCTCATTTCTTCTTAGCACACAGGAACGCCCTCAGCTCTACAGACACCCCACTTTCATCTTCATATCCTTGGAGTAAGGGACACTGAGGCAGGGTCTCCCACCCCAAGTCCAGCCCCAGTACCCTCTAGCCAGAGCCCTCTATCTGTGTCAGCCAGGTACACTGTTTTGTTGTTGTTGTTGCTGTTTTTCTCCTCTTCTTTCATTTGTAAATTTGTCACTTCTTCCCATACAAGAACGCCCTTTACTCTGCAGCCACCTCACTTCCATCTTTAGATCCCTGGAGTAAGGGACACTGAGGCAGGGTCCTCGCTACAGCTTCAGTCTTGTTAGCCTCAATCCAGAGAACCCTATCTCTGTCAGCCAGGTAGGCTTTTTTTTTCTCCTCTTTTTTTATTTGAAATGTCTCACTTCTCCTTACCTTACAGGAACACATTTCTACAGCCACCCAACTTTCAACCTCACATTCCTGGAGTAAAGGACACTGAGGCAGGGTAACTTCCCCAGCTCCAGCACCCGTAACCTGAAGCCAGAGACCCTACCTCTGACAGACATGTAGGCTTGGTTCTGTTCCTTCTCCTTTTATTTCATTTGTAAATTTCTTACTTCTCATTACCACACAGGAAGGCCCTCAGCTCTACAGCCACCCCATTTCCATATTCAGTGTCCAGTACTCCAGGGATCTGAAGATGTAAGTGAACTGGCTACAGAGCTGAGAGCATTCCTATGTGGTAAGAATTGAGAAATTTACAATTGAGTAAGGGACACTGAGGCAGGGTCACTGCCCCAGCTCCAGCATCAGTGACCCCATACCAGAGACCCTTATCTCTGTCACCCAGGGAGGCTCATTTTTTTTCCTTCTCCTCTTCTTTCATTTGTAAATTTCTCACTTCTCCTGACCACACAGGAATGACCTCAGCTCTATAGCCACCCCAGTTCCACCATGATATCCCTGCTGCAAAGAGGCTGGGTCCCCTTCCCAGCTCCAGTTCAGGTACCTGCAAGCCAGAGAAACCTATCTCTGTCACCCAGGGAGGTTTGCTTTTGCTGTCCTTCTCCTCTTCTTTCATTTGCAAATTTCTCACTTCTCCTTACCACAAAGGAATCCCCTAGCTCTACAGTCACTCCACTTCCATCTTTAGATCTCTGGAGTAAGGGACACTGAGGCAGAATTCCCACCCCAGCTCCAGCCTCTTTACCCCTAAGCCAGAGACCCCTATCTCAGTCAGCCAGGTAGGCTTGTTTATTTTTCCCTCTTTCTTCTTTAATTTGTAAAAGTTCATTTTCCCTTACCACACAGGAACACCCTCAGCTCTATGGCCACCCCATTTTCATCTTCAGATCCCTGGAATAAGGGACACTGAGGCAGGGTCTCCATCCCAACTCCAGTCCTGGTATTGTAAGAATAAATTTAAACTGGCTTTTTTTCTGTTCTGTAAAAAATTTAACCTTTTGTCCTTTCACTTCTGTACTATGGCCAGGTAAACGTCCTTGTAATAAACTGCCCTGAGACAGACTTAATTATGCAAACCTCCAGGAACTGAACAAGCGGAATGTGGACCTAAAAAAACTAGAAAGACAACCCATGAACCTGTATCACAAGAGCTGCTGCTCTTCCCCTTATGAACAAAGTTACCCGTTAAACTTCCGCATACCTTCTCCTGCCTATAAAAATACCTATAACCCTAGAAACGGGGTCCTTGCGCGGGCCTGCAAAGTCAGGTGTTTGCTTGGACCCCAGCCGGGCATCAAGAACTGACTCTTGTGGTTGATTGGGGGTCGCGTATCCTCTGGACAGAAAGTGTGCCGAGCCAGGCGGCCGGCGGCCTTTCAGTATCCCCAAGGCAGAGACCCCTATCGCTGTCAACCAGGTAGGCTTGATTTTTTTTTCCTTCTCCTCTTCTTTCATTAGCAAATTTCTCACTCCCCCTTACCATATAGGAATGACGTCAGCTGTACAACCAACCCACTTCCATCTTCAGATCTCTGGACTAAGGGATATGGAGGCAGGGTCACCACCCCAGCTCGATCTCTGGTACCTCCAAGCCAGAGACCCCTATATCTGTCAGTCAGGTAGGCTTTTTATTTTCCTTCTCTTTTTCTTTCATTTGAAATTTCTCACTTCTCCTTACCTTACAGGAACACTCTCAGCTCTATAGCCACCTCACTTCCTTCTTTTTTTTTTTGGAGAGGTTTTCGCTATAGGGCGCGTGCACTTGCCAGACAGACAGAGAGAGATATAGAGACAGAAAGCGAGAAATCACCCCCCAGAGGGGATGGTCACGCCGCAATCCCTTCTCCTCCATTCTCCTCTCGGGATCTTGGGCACACACGCACATGTGCCTGGCATGAGTTTTAAGCCATCGGGTCCAGGACATGAACCATGGTCGACTACGTGGGAGTCCAGCGACATAGCCATTACACTAACTGCTGGTTCCCATCACTTCCTTCTTCCCATCCCTGGAGGGAATGTGAAGGCAGGTTCTTCACCTAAGCTCCAGCCTTGGTACGCCCTAGGCAGAGACCTCTATCTCTGTCACCCAGGTAGGCTTGCCTTTTTCCTTATCCTCTTCTATCATTTGTAAATTTTTCACTTCTCCTTACCTAA
>NW_006203565.1:61355-61919 GCF_000334495.1 Tupaia belangeri chinensis
CTCAGCTCTATAGCCACCACACTTCGATCTTCAGATCCCTGGAGTAAGGGATACTGAGGCAGAGTCTCTACCCCAGCTCTAGCCCTGGTACCTTCAGCCAGAGACCCCTATCTCTGCCAGCAAGGTAGGCTTGCCTTTTTATCCTTCTCCTCTTCTTTCATTAGCAAATTTCTTAGTTCTACTTACCACATAGGAAAGCCCTCAGATCTACAGCCACCACTCTGCCATCTTCAGATCCCTGGAATAAGAAAAACTTAGGCAGGGTCCTTGCCCTAGCTCCAGCCTCAGTAACCCCAAGCCACAGACCCCTATCTCTGTCAGCAGGTAGGCTTTTTTTTTCTCTCTTTCTCTTTTTGTTTGTAAATTTCTCACTTTTTCATAACTCTCAGGAACACCCTCAGCTCTAGAACTATCCCACTTCCATCTTCAGATCCCTGGAGTAAGGGACACTGAAGCAGGACCCCCACTCCGCATCTAGTCCCGGTATCACCAAGCCAGAGACCCCTATCTCTGTCAGCCAGGTAGGCTTGTTTTTTTTTTCTTTCTCCTCTTCTCTCCATTGTA
>NW_006203565.1:62269-63994 GCF_000334495.1 Tupaia belangeri chinensis
GGTAAGCTTGTTTTTTTTTTTTCCCTCTCCTTTTCATTCATTTGTAAATTTCTAACTTCTTAGCACACAGCAAAACCCTCAGCTCTACAGACACCCCACTTCCATCTTCAGATCCTTGGAGGGAAAGTGAGGCAGGGTCCCCTCCCCAGCTCCATCCATGGTACCCTGTAACCAGAGACCTCTATCTTTGTCAGTCATGTACACTGTTTTTTTTTTTCTCCTCTTTTTTCATTTGTAAATTTTTTACTTCTACTTACCATACAAGATCGCCCTCTGCTCTACAGCCACCCCACTTTCACCTTCAGATCCCTGGATTAAGAAACAGTGAGACAAGTTCCCCACCCCTGCTCGATTCCCAGTACTCCCAAGCCAGAGACACCTATCTCTGTCAGCCAGGTAGGCTCTTTATTTTTCTTTCTCCTCTTCTTTCATTTTTAAATTTCTCACTTCTCCTTATCACACAGGAATGCTCTTAACGCTACAGCCACCCCACTTCTTTCTTTAAATCCCTAAAGTAAGGGAAACTGAGGCAGGGTCCTCACCTCAGCTCTACCACCAGTACCCTCAAGCCAGAGACCCCTAGGCCTCTCAGGTAAGCTTTTCTTTTTTTTTTCGTTCTCTTCTTTCATGTATTAATTTCTCACTTCCCCTTACCATAAAGGAATGTCCTCAGTTCTACAGCCACTATCCTTCCATCATCAGATCCCCATAGTAAAGGACACTAAGGCAGGATCCCCACCCCAGCACTAGGCCAGGTACCCCCAAACCAGTGTCCCCTACCTCTGTCAACCAGGAAGATGACTTCTTTTTATTCTCCTTTTTTACTTTCTTCCCACTTATTTCCTCCTCTCTTCCTCTCTCTCCACCTTTCTGGACAGGCTAGATAGGTCTATAATTAGAGCTCTGAAATATTCTAGTATTATAAGACTCTTTGGGATCCTTCCTTTTACTGAACCACTTGTGAAAAAGGAGGTACTTTCCATCATACACCTCAGCAGAATACTCCTCCTGAGATCACACTGCTAAACACATAAGAAGAGAGACTTTGGCAGTCTTCAGTGCACAGCAAAAGGGAAACACACTTACTCCTATTTGAAGAAACATTCTCTTAAAAGGTAATGCAAAGTGAATACATCTCCCAATGGCTAGATGTAGAAGAGCCTCAGTTCTGAACAAAGCAGGAAATATGTCTTCATCAAAAGAACATACTGACTTCCTTTCATTTCTTTTTTTCCATATTATTTATTATTTGTTTTTTGTATATACTTTCAATCATATTGTTTGACTTACAATGAGACCATTTCGATATGTGCACATTTCTCCCCAGACCCGTTGATCAAAATATCTTTAGCAGATAACACCACACCGCCCCATCCCATCAATGCTCTACCTCTGTATCCCTTCTCCAAATGTCCTTCGTTAGGCCCCACTCCTCTACATACACCTCGTCTGACATTCACACCCATCTCTTGTGTTTGTTCAACCGTTAGTCAATCAGTTTCAGTCATATAATGCAGACATACAGTATATGTTAAGTGAGGACATACAATGTCTCTCCTTCATAGCCTGGCTTGCCTCACTCAGCAGTACATCTTCCATATTCTTCCACTTTCTGTCAAAAGCCCAGGTTCTGTTGGTTTTTATGGCTGAGTAGTATTCCATAGAGTATATGTACCACAGATTTTCAATCCATTCCTCCATACGGGGGCATTTGGGTTGGTTCCA
>NW_006203565.1:66039-66983 GCF_000334495.1 Tupaia belangeri chinensis
TCTGTTGTTATGTTACCAGCCTCATTGCAGATTTGGTTCACCTGGTTCCTTTCTCTCTTCTTCTTAATAAGTCTTGCTAGTGGTGTATCAATTTTGTTTATCCTTTCAAAGAACCAGCTTTTACTTTCATTTATTTTCTGTATAGTATGTTTGTTTTCTATTTCATTTATTTCTGCTCAGATCTTTATTATTTCCTTTCTCCTGGAATTTTTAGATTTTTTTACTGTTGCCTTTCCAATTCTCTGAGGCTTGATCTTAGGTGGTCCATTAGCCTTCTTTCCAACTTCCTCTTATGTGCACTAATTGCTATGAACTTCCCACTTATGACTGCTTTCACACTGTCCCAAAGATTACAGAAACTTGTGTCCTCATTGTCATTGGCTTCCGTGAATCTTTTTATTTCAGTCTTTATATCTTCAGTAATACTGGAGTCATTAAGGAGTAGGTTATTCAGTTTCCAGGTTTTTAGGTATTTTTGAGAACTTCTCTTGAAATTAAATTCAAGTTTAATTCCGTCATGATCAAAGAGGATCCTGGATATAGTTTCTTTGCCTCCGAATCTGTAGAGGCTTGCTTTGTGTCCTAAAATGTGGTCAATCTTCAAGAAGGTTCCATGTCTGGGTGAGAAAAAACTATATCTTGTGGTTTTTTTGGTGGAAAATTCTATAGATGTCTGTTAAGTCCAATTGATTTATGGTATGGTTTAGATCCTTTATCTCTTTACCTATTTTTTACCTAGTTGATCTGTCCAAAGGGGATAAAGTGGTGTTGAGATCTCCAACAATTAGTGTGTTGCAGTCTATTTCCCCTTTTAAATCTAACAGAGTTTCCTTCACATATTTAGGTACTCCCGTGTTAGGTGCATAGATATTAATAGGCGTTATATCTTCTTGATCTATAGAGCCTTTTACTACAATATAGTGCTCTTCTTTGTCTCTTTGAAC
>NW_006203565.1:67564-78453 GCF_000334495.1 Tupaia belangeri chinensis
TTTTTTCCCATATTAAGGATAATCTTGCAAGATATAATAGTCTCGGCTGAAATTGTTTCTCTCTTAACACTTTCAATATGTCTTCCCATTCTTTCCATGCTTCCGTTGTTTCTGATGATAGGTCCTGTGTTAGTCTGATGTGATGACCTTTGTAAGTTACTTCTCATTTCTCTCTTGCCAGTTTTAGTATCATATCTTTGTCTGTCGTCTTAGACAGCCTGCCTAAGATGTGCCTTGGGGAAGATCTTCTAGGGTTGATTCTATTTGGGGTCCTTTGTATTTCTTGGGTGTAGATGGTTGAGTGCCTCTCTAGACTTGGGAAATTTTCTTCTAGGATTTCATGGAATAGATTTTCCCTTCCACTATTAGTTTCTTCACCTTCTGGGATGCCAATTATTCTGATGTTTGGGCGTCTAATGGAGTCTAGTATTTCTCGTATCTTATCCTCATGTTTTTTTTTGTTATTTTCTTGATCTTTTTGGTGTTTTTTTTTTTTTAAGTCAGAGGTTTTATCTTCTACATCACAGATTTGATCTTCAGCATGGTCTCATCGGCTCTTAATACTTTCCAGAGAGTTTTTGATTTCTTGTATTATAGACTTTATCTCTAATAGTTCCTCCTGATTCTTTCTCAGAGTATCCATTTCTTCCTTCATATCCTGGAAGGACTTCCTAATTTCCTGCAGCGTGTTGTCTCTTTTCTATTCCAGTTCACAGAATTTGGTCACCATGAATGTTCGAAACACTTTGTCTGCATTTTCGTAACGTCCTCCATATTTACGAGACATGGAGGAGGGTTTTTCTTTGTTGGAGACATATTTCCTTGTTTATTCAGACCTGAGGCTCTTTTTCTACATTTAGCCAATGGGAGATGTATTCCCTTTGAAAACGTCTTAGGAGAATGTTTCTCCCACTAGGAGTAGGAGCAAGTCCTTTTGGTCAGGAATAAATGTTTGCCCAAGTCTCTCTTCTGTTGTTTATACCAATGAGATCTCAAGAGAGAAACTCTACTAAGGTGTCTAAAAAGCAGTAATTCCGTTCTTGCAGGTTCATCATTACAAGGGAGGATCCCAAGGACACTTGCATTACTAAGGAATTTCAGATGTGTGATTCTAGACCTGTTTAGTCCCTCTGTCAGGGTAAGAAGTGCAGAGGAGAGGATAATATGAAATGAAATGAAAGAAAACAGAGAGAGATAAAGAGAAAGCCGCAAGCCACGTGTTAGCGCGGCACACGATTTCACCAGAGGATTCAAGTTGGAGCGGTTGCCTATGGCCTGGAAGGACAATCAAGGAGGTAGAGTCAGGCTGAGGAGACTGGAAGTGGAGGGGGAGTCAGAGATGACCATCCCTCAGAGTCCTTTTCAGACTGGAGGCTTCTATTTGGATCTGTTGCCTGTGACCTGGAAGGACAATCTGTGAAGAGAGGCAGAGCTAGGAATTAGCAATAGAATAGGAGGGCTCCAAGGGAAAAAAAAAAAAAAAGGCAAAGAAAATTTCTGTCTACCTACCAAGGATGTGGAATCGGTCTGGGGAGACTGGAAGTGGGGTGGGAGTCAGAGATGACCCTCCCTCAGAGTTCTTTGCTGACCAGAGGCTTCTAGTTGGACCTGTTGCCTGCGTCCTGGAAGGACAGTCTGTGAAGAGAGGCAGAACTAAGAATTACCAGTAGAATAGGTGGGCTCCAAGGGAAAAAAAAAGAAAAAAAAGCCACAGAAAATTTCTGTCTACCTTCCAAGTAGGTGGAGTAGGGCTGGGGAGACTTGAAGTGGGGTGAGGGTCTGAGATGACCCTCCTTCAGCGTCCCTTGCTGACCGGAGGCTTCAGTTTGGGCCTGTGACCTGCTGCCTGGAAGGACAGTCTGTGAAGAGAGGCAGAGGTAGCAATTAGCAGTAGAATAGGTGGACTCCAAGAGAAAAAAAAAAGAAGAAAAAACACAGCAAATTTCTGTCTACCTACCAAGGAGGTGGATTTGGGCTGGGGAGACAGGAAGTGGGGTGGGTGTCAGAAATGACACTCCCTCAGAGTTGCTTGCTGACCGGAGGCTTCTAGTTGGACCTTTTGCCTACGGCATGGAAGAACAGTCTGTGAAGAGAGGCAGAGCTAGCAATAAGCAATAGAATAGGTGGGCTCCAAGGGAAAAAAAAAAAAAAAAAAAAAAAAAAAAACCCAAATTCTCTCTACACCCAAGGAGGTGGCGTCGGGCTGGGGAGACTGGAATAGGAGTGGCAGTCAGAGATGACCCTCCCTCAGAGTCCCTTGCTAACCGGAGGCTTCTAGTTGGAACTGTTGCCTGCGGCCTGGAAGGACAGTCTGTGAGGAGAGGCAGAGCTAGAAATTAGCAATAGAATAAGTGGGCTCCAAGGGATAAAAAAGAAAAAAAGCCACAGAAAATTTCTGTCTACGTACCAAGTAGGTGTAGTCGGGCTGGGGAGACTGCAAATGGGGTGGGGGTCAGAGATGGCCCTCTCTCAGAGTCCCTTGCTGACCGGAGCCTTCTTGTTGGACCTGTTGCCTGATGCCTGGAAGGATAGACTGTGAAGATAGGTAGAGCTAGGAATTAGATATAGAATAGTTGGGCTCCAAGAGAAAAAAAAAGAAAAAAATGGCACAGAAAATTTCTATATACCTACCAAGGAGGTGGAGTCGGGCTGGGGAGACTGGAAGTAGGGTGGGGGTCAGAGATGACACTCCTTCGGAGTCCCTTGCTGACCGGAGGCTTCCAGTTGGACCTGATGTCTGCAGCCTAGAAGGACAGTTAAGGTGGTGGAGTCGGGCTGGGGAGACTGGAAGTGAGGAGGATGTCAGAGATGACCCTCCCTCATAGTCCCTTGCTGACCGGAGGCTTCTAGTTGGACCTGTTTGTCCCGGTTGCCTGCGGCTTGGAAGGCCAGTCTGTGGAGGGAGGCAGAGCTAGGAATTAGCAATAGAATAGGTGGGTTCCAAGGGGAAAAAAAAGAAAAAATGCACAGAAAATTTGTTTCTACATACCATGGAGGTGGAGTCAGGCTGGGGAGAGTGGAAGTGGGGTGGGGGTCAGAGATGACCCGCCCTCAGAGTCCTTTGCTGACCTGAGGCTTCTAGTTGGACCTGTTGCCTGTGGTCTGGAAGGACAGTCTGTGAAGAGAGGCAGAGCTAGGAATTAGCAATAGAATAGGTGGGTTCCAAGGGGAAAAAAAAGAAAGAAAAAGCCACAGAAAATTTCTGTTCACCTACCAAGGAGGTGGAGTCAGGCTGGGGAGATTGGAACTGCCATGGGAGTCAGAGATTACCCACCCTCAGAGTCCCTTGCTAACCAGAGACTTCTATTTGGACATGTTGCCTGTGACCAGGAAGGTCAGTCTGTGAAGAGAGGTAGAGCTTGGAATTAGCAATAGAATAGGTGGGTTTCAAGGCAATAAAAAAGAAAAATAAGCCTCAGAAAATTTCTGTCAACCTACCAAGGAGGTGGATTCTGGAAGTTGAGACTGGAAGTGGGGTGCGGGTCAGAGATGACCCTCCCTCAGAGTCCCTTGCTGACCGGACCTTTCCTGTTGGACCTGTTGCCTGCTGCCTGGGGGATAGTCTGAGAAAAGAGGTAGAGCTAGAAATTAGCTATAGTATAGGTGGTTTCCAAGGGAAAAAAAAATTTTAAAAAGCCACAGAAAATTTCTGTCTACCTACCAAGGAGGTGGAGTCGGGCTGGGGAGACTTGAAGTGGGGTGTGGGTCAGAGATGACATTCTCTCAGATTCCCTTGCTGACCGGAGGCTTCCAGTTGGACCTGATGTCTGCAGCCTGGAAGGACATTTAAGGAGGTGGAGTCGGGCTGGGGGACTGGAAATGGGGTGGGGATCAGAGATGACCCTCCCTCACAGTCCCTTGCTGACTGGAGGCTTCTCGTTGAACCCGTTGCCTGCAGCCGGGAGGGACGGTGTGTGAAGACAGGCAGAGCTAAGAATTAGCGATAGGATAGGTGGGATCCAAGGGAAAAATAAGAAAAAAAAAGCCACAGAAAATTTCTGTCCACCTACCAAGGAGGTGGAGTCAGGCTAGGGAGGCTCGAAGTGGCGTGGGGGTCAGGGATGACTCTCCCTCAGAGTCCCTTGCTGACCAGAGGCTTCTATGTGAACCAGTTGCCTGTGGCCTGGAAGGACACTCTGTGAAGAGAGGCCGAGCTAGGAATTAGCAATAGAATAAGTGGGTTTCAAGGAAAAAAAAAGAGAAAAAAGCCATGGAAAATTTCTGTCAACCTACCAAGGAGATGGATTTCTGAAGGGGATACTGGAAGTGGGGTGAGGGTCAGAGATGACACTCCCTTTGTGTCCCTTGCAGACAGGAGGCTTGTAGTTGAACCTGTTGCCTGCGGCCTTGAAGGACAGTCTGTGAAGAGAGGCAGAGCTAGGAATTACCAGTAGAATAGGTGGGCTCCAAGGGAAAAAGAAGAAAAAAAAGCCACAGAATATTTCTGTCTACCTACCATGGAGGTGGAGTTGGGCTGTGGAGACTGGAAGTGGGGTGGGGGTCAAAGATGACGTTCCCTCAGATTCCCTTGTTGACTGGAGGCTTCTAGTTGGACCTGTTGCCAGCGGCTTGGAATGCCAGTCTGTGAAGAGAGGCAGAGGTAGGTATTAGCAATAGAAAACGAGGGCTCCAGGGGGAAAAAAAAGAAAAAAAAGCCACAGAAAATTTCTGTCTACCTATCAAGGAGGTGGAGTCGGGCTAGGGAGCATGGAAGTGGGGTGGGGTTCAGAGATGACCCTCCCACAGAGTCCCTTGCTAACCGTAGCCTTCTAGTTGGGCCTGTTGCCTGCGGCCTGGAAGTACAATCATTGAAGAGAGGTAGAGCTAGAAATTAGAAATAGAATAGGTGGGCTCCAAGGGGGGAAAAAAAAGGCCCAGAAAATTTCTGTCTACCTACCAAGGAGGAGGAGTTGGGCTGTGGAGATTGGAAGTAGGTTGGGGGTCAGTGATGATAGTCTCTCGGAGTCCCTTGCTGAATGGAGGCTTCCATTTGGACTTGTTGCCTGCGGCCTGGAAGGACAGTCAAGGAGGTGGAGTCAGGCTGGGGAGACAGGAAGTGTGGTGGGGGTCAGAGATGACCCTTCCTCAGAGTCCAATGCTGACCAGAGGCTTCTTGTTGGACCTGTTTCCTGTGGCCTGGAAGAATAGTCTGTGAAGAGAGGCAGAGCTTGGTATTAGCAATAGAATAGGTGAGTTTCAAGGGAAAAAAAATTAAAAAAAGCCACAGAAAATTTCTGTCTTTCTATGAAGGAGGAGGAGTGGGGAATGGGAGACTGGAAGTGGGGTTTGTGTCAGAGATGACCCTCCCTCAGAGTCCCTTGCTGACAGGAGGCTTCTAGTTGAACGTGTTGCCTGCAGCCTGGAAGGACAGTGTGTGAAGACAGGCAGAGCTAGGAATTAGAAATAGAATAGGTGGACTCCAAGAGAAAAAAATAGAAAAAAAGCCTCAGAAAATTTCTGTCTACCTACCCAGGAGGTGGAGTCGGGCTAGGGTGACTGGAAATGGGGTCGGAGTCAGAGATGACCCTCCCTCAGAGTCCCTTGCTGACTGGAGGCTTCTACTTGGTCCTGTTGCCTGTGGCCTGGAAGGACAGTCAAGGAGGAGGAGTCGGGCTGGGGAGACTGGATGTGGGGTGGGTTTCTGAGATGACCCTCAATCAGAGTCCCTTGCTGACCGGAGCCTTCTAGTTGGATCTGTTGCCTGCGCCCTGGAAGTACAGTCTGTGAAGAGAGGCAGAGCTAGGAATTAGCAATGGAATAGGGGGACTCCAAGGCAAACAAAAAGAAAAAAAAAAACACAAAAAATTTCTGTCTTCCTACCAAGGTGGTGTATTCAGGCTGGGGAGACTGGAAGTGAGATGGGGTTCAGAGATAACCCTCACTTAGAGTTCCTTGCTGTCTGGAGGCTTCTAGATGGACCTGTTGCATGTGGCCTGGAAGGACAGTCTATGAAGAGAGGCTGAGCTAGGAATTAGCAAAAGAATAGGTGAGCTCTAAGGGAAAAAAAAGGAAAAAAAAGCCACAGAAATTTTCTGTCTACCTACCAAGGAGGTGGAGTCGGTGTGGGAGAGAGGAAGTGGGGTGGGGGTCAGAGATGACCCTACCTCAGAGTCCCTCGCTGACCGGAGGCTTCTAGTTGGACCTGTTGCCTGTGGCCCGGATGGACAGTCAAGTATGTGGAGTCGGGCTGGGGAGACTGTAAGTGGGGTGAGGGTCAGAGATGACCCTCCTTCTGAGCCCCTTGCTGACCAGAGGCTTGCAGTTGGACCTGTTGCCTGAGGCCTGGAATGACAGTCTGTGAAGAGAGGCAGAGCTAGGAATTAGCAATAGAATAGGTGGGCTCCATGGGAAAAAAAGAAAAAAAAGCCACAGAAAATTTCTAACTACCTACCAAGGAGGTGTAGTCCGGCTGGGAAGACTAGAAGTAGGGTGGGTGTCAGAGATGACCCTCCCTCCTAGACCTTTGCTGAACGAAGGCTTCTAGTTGGACCTGTTGCCTGTGGCCTGCAAGGACACTCTAGGAGGTGACGTCTGGCTGGGGAGATTGGAAGTGGCGTTGGGTGTCAGAGATGACCCTCCCTCAGAGTCCCATGCTGACTGAAGACTTAAAGTTGGACCTGTTTCCTGCGGCCTGGGAGGCCAGTCTGTGAAGAGCGGCTGAGCTAGGAATTAGCAATAGAATAGGTGGGCTCCAAGGGCAAAAAAAGAAAAAAAAGCCACAAAAAATTTTTGTCTACCGACCAAAAAGGTGGAATCGGGCTGGGGAGACTGGAAATCGGGTGAGGGTCTGAAATGACCCTCCCTCTTAGTCCCTTGCTGACTGGAGGCTTCTAGTTGGACCTGTTACCTGCTTCCGGAAGGACAGTCTGTGAAGAGAGGCAGAGCTAGGAATTACCAATATAATTGGTTGGCTCCATGGGAAAAAATAGAAAAAGAAGACACAGAAAATTTTTGTATACCTCCCAAGGAGGTGGAGTTGGGCTGGGGAGACTGGTATTGGGGTCGGGGTCAGAGATGACCCTCCCTCAGAGTCCCTTGCTGACCGGAGGCTTCTAATTGGACCTGTTACCTGTGGCCTGGAATGATAGTCTGTGAAGAGAGGCAGAGCTAGGAATTACCAATATAATTGGTTGGCTCCATGGGAAAAAATAGAAAAAGAAGACACAGAAAATTTTTGTATACCTCCCAAGGAGGTGGAGTTGGGCTGGGGAGACTGGTATTGGGGTCGGGGTCAGAGATGACCCTCCCTCAGAGTCCCTTGCTGACCGGAGGCTTCTAATTGGACCTGTTACCTGTGGCCTGGAATGATAGTCTGTGAAGAGAGGCAGAGCTAGGAATTAGCAATAGAATAGGTGGGCTCCAAGGGAAAAAAATAAGAGAAAAAAACAGAGTAAAATTCTGTCTAACTACCAACGAGGTGGAGTCGGGTCGGGGAGACTGGAAGTGGGGTGGGGCTCAGAGATGACCCTTCCTTAGAGTCCCTTGCTGACTGGAGGCTTCTAGTTGGATCTGTTGCCTGTGGCCTGGAAAGACAGTCAAGGAGGTGGAGTCGGACTGGGGAGACTGGAAGTGGGGTGGGGGTCAGAGATGACCCTCCCTCAGAGTCCCTTTCTTACCAGAGGCTTCTAGTTGGACCTGTTGCCTGTGGCCTGGAAGGCCAGTCTGTGAAGAGAGGCAGAGTTACGAATTAGCAATAGAATAAGTGGGCTCCAAGGGAAAAAAAAGAAGAAAAAGCCACAGAAAATTTCTGTCTAGCTACCAAGGATGTTGAGTCAGGCTGGGGAGACTGGAAGTGGGGTGGGGGTCAGAGATGACCCTCCCTCAGTGTCCCTTGTTGACCAGTGGCTTCTAGTTGGACCTGTTGCCTGCATCCTGGAAGGACAGTCAAGGAGGTGGAGTCGGGCTGGGGAGTCTGGAAGTGAGGTTGGGGTCATAGATGACCCTCCCTCTGAGTCTCTTGCTGACCGGAGGCTTCTAGTTGGACCTGTTGCCTGTGGCCTGTTAAGACAGTCTGTGAAGAGAGGCATAGCTAATAATTAGCAATAGAATAGGTGGGCTCCAAGGGAAAATAAAGAAAAAAAGCCACGGAAAATTTCTGTCTGCCTACCAAGGAGGGTGTGTTGGGATGGGGATACTGGAAGTGGGGTGGGGGTCAGAGATGACCCTCCCTCAAAGTCACTTGCTGACTGGAGGCTTCTAGTTGGACCTGTTGCCTGCTGCCTGGAAGGACTGTTTGTGAAGGGAGGCAGAGCTAGGAATTAGCAATCGAATAGGTGGGTTCCAAGGGAAATAAAAGAAAAAAAAAGCCACTGAAAATTTCTGTCTACCTACCAAGTAGGTGGAGTTGAGCTGGGGAGACTGGAAGTGGTGTGGAGGTCAGAGATGACCTTCCCTCAGATTCCCTTGCTGACTGGAGGCTTCTTGTTGGACCTGTTGCCTGTGGCCTGGAAAGCCAGTCTGTGAAGATATGCAGAGCTAGAAATTAACAATAGAATAGGTGGGCTCCAAGGTATATATAAAAAAAAAAGCCACAGAAAATTTCTGTCTACCTACCAAGGAAGTGGAGTCAGGCTGGGGAGACTGGAAGTGGGGTGGGGGTCAGAGATGACCCTCCCTCAGAGTCCCTTGCTGACCGGAGTCTTCTAGTTGGACCTGTTGCCTGCGACCTGGAAGGACGGTCTGTCCCTTCCATTTCTTGAAAAAACAGAGGATGTTTCCAAAGTGTCTGAGGAAGAATTTAGAACACTCATGGTGACCAAATTCTATGAGTTGGCACAGAAAAGAGATAATTAACTACAATAGATTAAAAAATCCTGCCATGATAGGGGAGAAGAAATGGGCATGCTAAGAAAGAATAAACTGGAAGTATTAGAGATGAAGTGTGTATTACAAAAATCATAAACTCTCTCAAAAGTGTTAAAAGTCATTTAGACCATGCTGAAGATCGAATCTCTAATGTAGAAAATAAAACCTCTGACTTTGAGAAAATAACCAAAAATATAGAGAAAATCACCAAAAATATAGAGAAAATAACCAAAAAACAAAAAAACCCCACGAGGATAGCATTCGAGAAATACTAGATTCCTTTAGATGCCATATCATCTGGGTAATTGGTATCCCAGAAGATGAAGAAACTAATAAGGGCATGGAAAATCTATTCCATGAAATCTTGGAAGGAAATTTCCCAAATCTAGAGAGGTGTTCAAACATCCAGAACCAAGATCTAGGGAGGTGTTCAAACATCCAGAACCAAGAAACACAAAGGACTCCAAATAGAATCAACCCAAGAATATCTTCCCCAAGGCACATCTTAGCCAGACTGGCAAAGATCACAGATAATGATAAGATACTAAAACTGGCAAGAGAGAAATGACAAATGACTTACAAAGATCACCCTATCAGGCTAACACCAAAGTTCTCAACAGAAATAATACAAGCAAGAAGAGAATCAGAAGATGTTTTGAAAGTGTTAAAAGAGAAACATTTTCAACCAAGACTATTATATCCTGCAAGATTATCTTTCATATGGGAAAAAAACATTAAAATCTTCTCAGACAAACAACATCTGAAAGAATTTGTCAACACCCGACCAGCTCTTCAAGAAATGCTGAAGAAAGTACTTACTGTTCCAGGAAAACTAAAGTACTAACAGAAACAAAGGAATAAAAGGCAACTAAGGCAATGGCCAATATAAACGTCAGGACAGGTATAGTAACATCGATCATAACATTTAATTTTAATGGATTAAATTCTCCAGTCAAGAGACACCAACTGGCTGAATGGATTAAAAAACAGAAACCCTCTATCTGTTGACTACAGGAAACCCACTTCATAGATAAAGACATACATAGACTGAAAGTGAAGGGTTGGAAAAAGTTTTTCCATGCTTATGGGAACAAGAAAAGTGCTGGGATTGCGATACTATTTACTGACAAATTAGGCTTCAAAACAAAAACTGTTCAAAGAGACAAAGAAGGGTACTATATTTTTGTAAAAGTGTCAATCGATTAAGAAGATATAACACTTATTAATATCTATGTGTCAGGACCAGTAGTTAGTGTAATGACTATGTCACTGGACTCCCACCTAGTTGACCACGGTTCACGTCCCAGACCCAGTGACTTAAAACCCAAACGGGGTGAGTGTGCGTACGTGCCCAAGATACCAAGAGGAGAATGGAGGAGAAGGGATTGCGGCATGGCCATCCACCCTGGGGGGGTGATTTCTCACTTTCTGTCTCTCTGTCTCTCTGTTTGGTGAGCACACACGCCCTATAGCAAAAACCTCTTAAATATATATATATATCCTACCTGGCAGGAGCACCCATATATGTGAAGGAAAGACTGTTAGATCTAAAAAGGGAGATAGACGGCAACACACTAATTGTTGGACACCTCAACACTGCACTATCCCTTCTGGACAGATTATCTAGGCAAAAAATAGCTGAAGAGACAAAGGATATAAATGATACCAAAAATCAAATGGACTTAGCAGACATCTATAGAACTTTCCATCCAAAACCCACAAGATATGCAATCTGGATGGAGCCGGCCAGCAGTTCCGGACACCAGGCGGACTGAGGCTGCAGGTCCGAACCTTCTGAATCTCCACACATCCCACTGTTCCTCCTCCTTGGATCCCAGGTTGGTTGGCTGTGACATTAAGGCAAACCCCCACCCCTCCCCACCCACAATCCAGATCGAGCCGGCCAGCAGTTTCGGACACCAGGCAGACTGAGGCTGCAGGCCTGACCCTTCCGAATCTCCACGCATTCCCACCGTTCCTCCTCCTTGGAACCCAGGTTGGTCATCTGGGACTTTAAGGCAAACCCCCACCCCTCCCCACCCGCACTCCGGATCGAGCCGGCCAGCAGTTCCGGAAACCAGATG
>NW_006203565.1:83344-87822 GCF_000334495.1 Tupaia belangeri chinensis
TTCATGATGGGCAAAGTATTTTTACAAGCAAAATGAGAAATAGTGATTGACTGGTTTAAAAAATAATTAGAATAATAATAATACTGATTGGGGAAAACACAGAAAATATATTGAATGTTGAAGCGGGGAGATTAATGTCTCTGTATTGACTGACATGCATGGCATTCCCTTTTGAAAAAGCAATGTAATACACTGTAAAGTTATATGTAATCCAATGTAATATGAAGAAGATTATGATAATAAAAAATAAAAAACCCAAAACCCTCAAGAAACCATTTTTATTCCCCCCACATGGAACCTTATAAAAGATTGACCACATCGGGAACCAGCAGTTAGCGTAATGGCTATGTCGCTGGACTCCCACGTAGTCGACCGCGGTTCATGTCTCGGACCCGGTGGCTTAAAACTCACGCCGGGCGCGTGTGCGTGCGTGCCCAAGATCCCGAGAGGAGAATGGAGGAGAAGGGATTGCGGCGTGACCAAAAAGGGGTGATTTCTCGCTTTCTGTCTCTATGTCTCTCTCTGTCTGTCTGGCGAGCGCACGTGCCCTACAGTGAAAATCTCTCCAAAAAAAAAAAAAAAAAAGATTGACCACATCATATGGCACAAAGCAAGCCTCTACAGATTCAAAGGCATAGAAACTATATCCAGCATCTTCTCTGACTATGATGGAATTAAACTTGGGTTTAATTGTAAGAGAAATCCTAAAAAATACATAAATACATGGAACCTACTAAATAACCTGCTCCTGAATGACTCCATAACTTCTGAAGAAATAAAGACTGAAATCAAAGGATTCATGGAAGCCAATGACTATGAGGACATGAGTTTCCATAATCTTTGGGACACTGCTAAAGCAGTCACAAGAACAAAGATCATAGCAATTAATGCACATAAGAGGAAGATGGAAAGAAGGCAAATGGATCACCTAACATCATGCCTCAAAGAATTGAAAAGTCACAGCAAAATAATCCAAAAAACTTGAGGAGAAAGGAAATAATAAAAATACAAACAGAAATAAATGAAATAGAAAATAAACAAACTAGACAAAAATAAATGAAACTAAAAGCTGGTTTTTTAATAGATAAACAAAATTTATACAACACTAGCGAGACTTATTAAGAAGAGAGAAAAGAACCAGGTGAATCTGACCTGCGATGAAGCAGGCAAAAAACAACACACATTTTAGAAATTCAAAACTTTATTAGAGGATACTATGAACATTTGTATGCCAAGAAACAAGACAATCTGGATGGGATGGACAAATTCCTGAGCAGATTTAATTTACCAAGATTGAACCAGGAGGATATAGAAAGTTTGAATAGGCCCATAACAAGCCAGGAGATTGAATTAGTATAAATAACCTCCTAACAAAGAAAAGCCCTGGCCCTGATGGATTCACCTTTGAATTCTATAAAACATTCAAAGAAGAGTTAGCCCTCATCCTGCTAAAGTTATTTCTAAAAATCCAAAAGGGCAAATCTCTCTCTAAATCATTCTATGAAGCTTCCATCATCCTTATCCTTAAAACATATAAGGACAGGACAATACTATAGACCAATATCTGTGAAAAATATAAATGTAACGATTCTCAACAAGATACTAGCATATCGTATCCAACAACTTATGAAAAAGATTATACATCATAATCAGGTAGGCTTTATTCCAGGAATGCAAGGTTGGTTTAACATAAGCAAAACCAAAAATATAATACGCCAAATTAAGAGGAATAAAGATAAAAACCATATGGTCATATCATTTGATGCAGAAAAAGCATTTGATAAAATCCAACATCCCTTAATTATCAAGACTCTCACAAAAATCGACATAGAAGGGTCATTTCTCAACACAATAAAAGATATCTAAAAAAAAATCATAGCGAACGTGATCCTGAATGGAGAAAAGTAAAAAGCTTTCCCACTAAATATGGAGACAAGACAAGGATGCCCATGTTCTCCACTCCTTTTCAATACAGTACTGGAAGTCCTCAGCAATGCAATCAGAAAAGAGGAAAAAATAAAAGGCATTCAAATAGGAAAAGAAGATGCGAATCTCTCTCTATTTGCAGATGACATGATTGTATACATAGAAGACCCAATGGTTTCCATGAAAAAAATTTCTGGAAATACTACACGAATACAGTAAAGTTGCAGGATACAAAATTAATATCCAGAAATTATAGCATTTCTACATATGAACAACAGGCAGACTGAGATAGAATTGAAAAAGTTATTCCATTTACCATCGCCATAAATTGTATAAGATACTTAGAGATACATCTAACCAAAGACGTTAAAGACCTCCACAAGAAAACTACAAGAAGATTAAAAAAAAGAAATCTAAACTGACACAAAAATGTGGAAGTATATCCCATGTTCCTGGATTGGAAGAATTAATATAATCAAAATATCAATTCTACCCAAGTTATTCTACATATTTAATGCAATGCCAATCAAAATACCAGATGCGTTCTTCACAGATCTAGGAAAGACAATCATAATGTTTGCCTGGAATCATAAAAGACCCCATATTGGCAAAGCAATTTTGCACAAGAAGAGTGGAGTGGGTGACATCTCACTCTGTGACCGAAAACTATACTACAAAGCTGTGGTAATCAAAGTAACATGGTACTGGTACAGAAACAGACAGGTGGACCAATGGAACAGAATAGAGTCCCCAGAAATAAATTCTGAAACATACACTCAACTGATTTTCGACAAGGGTTACTAGTTAATACAGTGGGAAAAGGAAAACCTCTTCAACCAATGATACTGAAAAATCTGAATTTCCACTTGCAGAAAGAAAAATTTTTCATTGGAAAATTTCTTGCACATCTATGTTTATTGTGACACTACTCACGATTGCTAAGACATGAAACAAACCCAAATATCCCGGTACAGATGAATGGATCAAAAAACTGTGGCACATATACTCTATGGAATACTATTCAGTCATAAAAGCCAACAAAACCCTGGCTTTTGACAGAGAGTGGAAAAATATGGAAGATTTACTGCTGAGTGAAGCAAGCCAGGCTATGAAGTAGACACATTGTATGTCCCCACTTAATATATACCGAGTATCTGCACTCTATGACTGAAACTTACTGAATAAAGGTTGTACAAACAGAAGAGATTGGTGTAAATGCAAAATGTGGTGTGTATGGAGGAATGGGGCCTAAGAAAGGACATTTGGAGGAGGGATACGGAGGCAGTGCGTTGACGGGATGGGGAGGTGTGGTGTTATCGGTTGAAGATATTTTGATCAACTGGACTGGGCAGAAATATTCACATATTGAAATGTTTACTTTGTAAGCTAAATAATGTGATCGAATGTATAAAAATATTGTTAAAAAAAAGGAAGAAAAAAATAAATGATGGAGAAAAAAAAAAAGATCAATCTGAACCCCTACCTCTCACCTCTGATGAAAATCAAATGAAGGTGGATCAAAGATCTAAATCTAAGACCTCAAACTATGAAAGTGCTCCTGAAAACACTGGAGAAACTCTGGGAGACATTAGAGTAGGGAAGTTCATAAATAAGACCCCCAAAGCACAGTCAATAATCCCCAAGATAGACAAGTGGGATTACATCTGACTAAAAAGTTTCTGCATGGCTAAAGACACAGTAATTAGTATGAATCGACAGTCTTCAGAATTGGAAAATATTTTTGTAAACTATGCATCAGATAAGGGACTCATAACCAGAATTCACAAGGAAGTCTAGCAGCTGTTCTGAAAAAAGATGATTAATCCTACTAAAAGATGGGAGAATATGGTGAAAAAACCGCTCTCTAAAGATGACATAGGAATAGGTAAAAGACATATGAAAAAGTGCTCAACATCGCTCATTGTAAGGGAAATGCAGATTCAAACAACAATGAGATACCACCCAGTCTGGATGACTAAGATTAAAAAAAAATGATAAGTGCTGGTGGGGATGTGGTGAAAGGGGAACTCTCTTACATTGCTGTTGGGAATGTAAATTGGAGAGCAATTTGGAGATTCCTCAAAAATCTACAAATAGAATTACCATATGATTCAGTAGTCCCTTGTCCTTCATATCTATCCAAAGGACAGAAGAATACTTAATCAGAAAAGTGCTTGCACATCAATGTTTATTGCAGCACTATTCACAATTGCTAAGTCATGGAAACAACCCAAAGGCCCACGGACAGATGAATGGATAGAAAAACTGTGGCACATATACTCTATAGAATACTATTCAACAATAAAAAAACAACAAAAACCTAGCTTTTGACAGAAAGTGAATAAATATGGAAGATTTACTGCTGAGTGAAGCAAACCAGGCTATGAAGGAGAGGCATTGTCCCCACTTAATATATACCGAGTGTCCACACTCTGTAACTGAAACTAATTGACTAAAGGATATAAAAACAGAGTATATAGATGTAAATACCAGATCTAGTGTGTGTGAAAGAGGAGGGTCTGAGGAAGGACATTTAGAAGAAAAATAGGGAG
>NW_006203565.1:88007-92757 GCF_000334495.1 Tupaia belangeri chinensis
GGGTGATTTCTTGCTCTCTCTCTCTCTGTCTCTCTCTGTCTTTCTGGCAAACACATGTGCCCTATAGCAAAAACCTCTCCAAAAATAGAAAAAAAAAATCCATTTTGTAAGCCAGAGAATGTGATTGAATGTATAAAAGAAAATGAAATTAAAAAAGGAAAAAAAATACAATAACAACAACAACAAAACTTTCTTCAAAAGTATTAAAAGCAGATTAGTCCATGGAGAAGATAGAATCTCGAGTGTTTAAGGCAAAACTTTATGCAGTGGTTAATTTGATAAGTTTAATAATACCTATTGACTTGAATTAGAAATTCAAAATACTCGTCGTTGAATAAGCCTTTCACTGGAATGTCATTTCTGAAGTTTAAACCAGAAAACTATGGAACTAAGGTAGATCTCAAGTAAGAAATTCTTGGAAATATGACCTGGCATCATAAACAGTTCAGCCTGACAGAGAGGATTAGAGAAGCTCTATGAAACAATTCATACCATAAAATAACCTGGACTTTTCCAGCCCAGCATTGTAATCAGTAGAGGTCGCAAAAGATCAGCCACAATCAGAGGATTATTTTGAGGAAGACATTGAAGGAAAAAAAGAGACTGATCAGGCTATGAAAGAGAGATATTGTATGTCTCCACTTAATATATAATGACTGTCTGCACTCTATGGTAGAGACTTGAAAGACTGGAGGACATAAAAGCTTCAAAAATTGTCATGGACACTAGAGACAAAGTGGAAGGAGAGTGTGGGAAGGGAAAAGTGCAGGAAAAGAAATTTGGGGGGAAAATGGAGAGTTAAGATATTTGTGGGACATATATGGTTTATTATCTGTTAATGAGGAAGTGTATATTCACTTGGATTGAGATGTGTATCATGCAAGATAGTCTCTTTACAATATAAATGATGTATAGCAATTGAATGTATAAATAATAATAAATAAAATTGCAATAAAAAAGAAAAAGAGACTGATCTTTGCTAACAGATTGTATATCACAGCATACTTGATAGGTGGGGCTGAATTGAAAAGATTTATGTGTGAATTGTGTGATGGTTGTTTGCTTTTCAACAGTTTGAGTAGTTGACATGTCAATATTTTCTCAAAAATATTTAAACCCATACTGTCTCTGTTTTTATGGAGTCACAAACAAAATTATAAGAAATGTTTATAATTTTATCTTTAATATTGAGATTTTTGAAATTTTTAAAGTTGTTTATTAACTGTCAAGAAATATGGAGTATGAGAAAAATTGGTTTGATATGTAAAGTAAATGTTTGTGGGAAATGTAAAAATAACTAAATAAATGATAGAAAAAATTTAAAAAGAATCAAATGGAACTGTTAGAAATGAAGGCTATAATACAGGAAGTCGAAACCTCCTTTGAAAGTACTTTTCAAAGTTTTTAAAAAATTACTTTTTATTATTTATACCTTCAATCATTATATATCATTTAGTTTGTAAAGAGAGTTTACCCAACATGATATATGCCACACAGCAGGCGAGTTGAGAATACTATACATGACATCACCAACAGGCAACAAACCATATCTGTGTCCCACAAATGTCTTACCCCTCCATTTTTCCCCAAGTTTCCCTTCCTGCACTCTTGCCCTCTCCCACTCTCCTTTCACCCTGTCCCCAGTGTCCATAACAGTTTTCAATACTTTTATGTCTTCCAGTCTTCTGTCTCTACCATAGAGTGTAGTTTGTATTTGTTAGAGACATACAATGTGCCTTTTTCATAGCCTGACTTACTTCATTGAGCAATACATCTTTCATGTTTGTTCACTTTCTATCAAATGCCAAGTTCCTGTTGGTTTTTATGACTGAATAATGTTCCGTGGAGTTTATGTTCCACTCTTTTAAATCCATTTGTCTGTTTGTGGACATTTGGGTTGTTTCCATGTCTTAGCAGTTGTGAATAATGCCACAATAAATATAGTTTTGCAAATGCTTTTCTGACTGAGCATTCTCTTGTCCTTTGGGTAGATCCCAAGGAGTGGAATTGCTGGATCATATGATAGTTCTATTTGAAGGTTTTGAGGAACCTCCATATTGTTCTCCACAGTGGCTGGACCGACTTACATTCCTACCAACAGTGTAGGAGAGTTAGCCTTTCACCACATCCCACCAGTCCTAATCTTTTTTTTTTTTTTGAATCTTTGCCATTCTGACTGAGATTAGGTGGCATCTCATTGTGATTTTGATCTGCATTTCCCTTATGATGTGGGATGTTGGTAATTTTTGTATATGCTATTTGACTGTTCAAAAGTCTTCCTTACAGAGTTTTTATTCAGCTCATTTTCCATGTTGCCTTTCACCACATCCCACCAGTCCTAATCTTTTTTTTTTTTTTGAATCTTTGCCATTCTGACTGAGATTAGGTGGCATCTCATTGTGATTTTGATCTGCATTTCCCTTATGATGTGGGATGTTGGTAATTTTTGTATATGCTATTTGACTGTTCAAAAGTCTTCCTTACAGAGTTTTTATTCAGCTCATTTTCCATGTTTTAATTGGGTTAATAATTTTCTTCCAGGTAAGCCACTAGAGTTCCCTGTGTATTTGCATTATAAGTTCCTTATGTGAGTCAGTTAACAAAAATTTTCTCCCATTCCGAAGGTTGACAATTCACTGTCTCCTATGCTGTGCAGAAGCTTCTTATTTTGATGCGATCCCATCTGTCTATTTTTGGGATTATTCCCTGTGCTTTGGGGGTCTTAATTAATACATATTTGCCTACATCAATATCTTCTAGAGTTTCCCAAGTGTTTTCCACCAGTAGTTTTATAGTTTGCAGTCTTAGGTTTAGATTTCTTTTTTTTTTTGGAGAGGTTTTTTCGCTATAGGGCTCGTGCGCTCGCCAGACAGACAGAGAGAGACAGAGAGACAGAAAGTGAGAAATCACCCCTCAGGGGGATGGTCACGCCACAATCCCTTCTCCTCCATTCTCCTCTTGGGATCTTGGGCATGCCCACACATGTGCCCAGCGTGAGTTTTAAGCCACCGGGTCCGGGACGCGAACCGCAGTCGACTACGTGGGAGTCCAGCGACATAGCCATTACGCTAACTGCTCATTCCCAGGTTTAGATTTTTGATCTACTTTGAGTTGATTTTTGTTAATGGTGTCAGATAGGGATTCAGATTCATCTTTCTGTAGGTGGATACTCCGTTTTTCCAGCACCAATTTTTAAATAAGTTTTCCTTTTCCCACTGTATTGACTGTACCCTATGTCAAAGATGAGTTGACTGTATGTTTTGTGATTTATTTCTGGAGTCTCTATTCCATTGGTCGTTGTGTTTATTTTTTGCCAATATCATGCTGCTTTGATTACCAGAGCTTTGTAATATATTTTGGGGTCAGGAAGACAGATGCCACCCACTCCACTCTTTTTGCTCAGGATGGTTTTGGCAATATGTGGTCTTTTATTATTCCAGACAAATTGTGTGATTATCTTTTCTAGATCTGTGAAGAATGTCTCTTGTAATTTTATAGGGATTGCATTATATATGTAGATTAATTTGGGTAGGATTTCCATTTTAATTATATTGGTTCTCCCAATCCAGGAACATGGGATGTCCTTCCACTTTTTTGAGTCCTTTTTTATTTCCCTTTTAAAGTTTCCATAATTTTCCTTACAGAGATCTTTGACTTCCTTGATAATTTTTATTCCTAAGTATCTTATACTTCTTCTGGCTATGGTAAATGGGATTACTTTCTTCAGTTCTGTCTCTGTCTGCTTTTTGTTTGTATATAGAAACTCTATAAATTTTTGTGAGTTAATTTTGTATCTTGCCACTTCACTGTATGCCTTTATTACTTCAGGAAGTTTCTTCATGGATACTATTGGGTCTTCTATGTATACAATCATATCATCTGCAAACAGAGATAATTTCAACTCTCCTTTCCCTATTGGAATGTCTTTTATTTTCTTCTTTTGTCTTATTGTATTGCCTAGGATTTCTAGTACTATATAGAATAGGAGTGGTGAAAGTGAGCAACCTTGTCTTGTATCAGTTTTAGTATAATGCTAACTATAGATTTTTTTATAGATGGCTTTTATTAAGCTGAGAATTATCCTTCTGCTGTAGAGTCCAACCGAGTGAATGACCACCAAAGCCAGACTAAGGTTAAATGGAGTCTTTATTAGATCGCCTGCAACTACAGCCTGAGGCTAGGGGACTGAGAGTCAGAACTGCAGCCCCAGCCAAAGTTTGGGTTAGTCTCTTATCGGGGTCAGTATCCAGGTGTGCAGGATTCCCATGTGAAAGCAGTTACAGAAGCTGAATCAAGCAGGTTAATTATTTCTGAGAGAAATGGTGTTTCCATGCAACCAGTTATGTTGCTAAACTAAGGGGTTTGGGGCTAGTTAGCAACGATAGTAGCAGGTACAGGATATTGTCCCAAATGCAGTTTTAGCACTGGCTATTTTCTCATGGGAAGAGCGAGCAGGTTTACAGAAACAGACAGCCATATTTGGGTAAGGGAACAAAGTGGACAAATAGTTGTTCATATGCAAGATCTAATATGTGGCCTTCTTCACTTCTGTGCCAATTTTACTGAGAGTTTAATCATAAAGGAATGTTGTATATTTTTGAATTAACTACAAGTTTATTTTAATGCAAGGAATTTTGAAATATATACATAGTTTTGTCATATGTGTCAAATTTACTTTCCATTATTTTAAAGATTATATTTAAATGCACATGCACACACACACACACACACACACACACACACACACACA
>NW_006203565.1:94552-102530 GCF_000334495.1 Tupaia belangeri chinensis
GAGATGCCGCCCACTCCACTCTTCTTGTGTAGAATTGCTTTGGCAATACGGGGCCTTTTATGATTCCAGACAAATTTTATGATTGTCTTTTCTGTATCTGTGAAGAAAGTTTCTGGTATGTGATTGGCATTGCATTAAATATGTAGATTAATTTTGGTAGAATTGTCATTTTGATTATATTAATTCTTCCAATCCATGAACGTGGGATGTCCTTCCATTTTTTTGTGTCATTTTCAATTTATGGTTTTGTGTATGTTGAACCAATCTTGCATTCCTGGGATAAAGCCTACCTGATCATGGTGTATGATCTTTTTTATAAGTTGTTGGATATGATTTGCTAGTATTTTGTTGAGAATCTTTACATCTATCTTCATCAGAGATATTGGTCTATAGTTTTCCTTCCTTGTCCTGTCCTTATCTGTTTTAAGGATGAGGGTGACAGAGGCTTCGTAGAATGAATTAGGGAGACAGTCATCCTTTTGGATCTTTAGAAATAACTTAAGCAGAATGGGAGTTAACTCTTCTTTGAAAATTTTGTAGAATTCAGAAGTGAATCCATCGGGGCCAGGACTTTTCTTTGTTGGAAGGTTATTTATAACTGATTCAATCTCCTGGCTTGTAATGGGCCTATTCAGACTTTCTATTTCTTCCTTGCTCATTCTTGATAGATTATATTTGTCCAGGAATTTGTCCATCTCATCCACATTGTCTTGTTTCTTAGCATATAAATGTTCAAAGTATCCTCTAATGATGTTTTAAATTTCTACTGTCTGTTGTTATGTTACCAGCCTCATTAATAATCTTTTTTATATGTTGTTTCATACGATTTTCAAGTATCTTGTTGAGATTTTTTTGCATCTATATTTATCAAAGACATTGGTCTGTAGGTTTCCTTTTTTGTCATGTCTTTATCTGTTTTGGGAATGAGGATGATGGAGATTTCATGAAAAGAATTTGGGAGATTTCCTTCCTTTCAGATCTTTAGAAATAATCTGAGTAGAATGGGGGTTAATTCTTCCTTAAATGTTTTGTAGAATTTAGAAGTGAAGCCACTTGGACCTGGGCTTTTCTTTATCAGGACTTTATTTTTTACTGATACAATCTCATGGCTTGTTATAGTTCTATTCAGGTTTTCTATGTCCTGCTCATCAATCTTGGTATATTACATGCATCCAGGAATTTGTCCATCTCCATGTTTTCTTGTTTGTTGGCATACAGTAGTTCACAGCACCTCTAATGATGTTTTGTATTTCTATTGTGTCTTTTGTAATGTTGCCTGTTTTATTACATATTTGATTTATTTGATTTCTTTCTTTCTTCATCAGTCTAGCTAATAGTGTGTCGATCTTGTTAATCTTTTCAAAGAACCAGCTTTTACTTTCACTTATTTTCTATATAATTTGTTCATTTTCTATTTCACTCATGTCTGCTTGAATCTTATGGTTTCTTTTCACCTGGCATTTTGTTGTTGCTGTTGTTGTTGTTTTCCAATTCCCTGAGGCGTGATGTTAAGTTGTCTATTTGCCAACTTTCCTTTATTTTTTACGAGTGCTAATTGCTATGAATTTCACTCTTATGACTGCTTTTGCAGTGTCCCAAATTATGGAAATTCATGTACTCATTACCATTTGTTTCCATAATTTTTTAAATTTCAGATTTAATTTTTTTGGTATTTGAGAAGTCATTCAAAAGTAGGTTGTTGGGAACCAGCAGTTAGCGTAATGGCTATGTCACTGGACTCCCACGTAGTCGACCGCGGTTTGCGTCCCAGACCTGGTGGCTTAAAACTCACGCCGAACATGTGTGCGTGCATGCCCAAGATCCTGAGAGGAGAATGGAGGAGAAGGGATTGCAGCGTGACCATCCCCCCTGGGGGGTGATTTCTCACTTTCTGTCTCTCTATCTCTCTCTGTCTGTCTGGCGAGCACATGTGCCCTGTAGCAAAAAAACTCTCAAAAAAGAAAGTAGGTTGTTTAGTTGCCATGTGTTTGGGTATTTTTGAAAATTTTTTTCTGAAATTAATATCAAATTTAATTCCATCATGATGAGAGAAGATGCTGGATATAATTTCTATGCCTTTTAATCTATGAAGGACTTGTGTCTTTTGGCCAATATTTGAAAAGGTCCCATGCCAGGGTGAGAAAAATGTATATTTTGTTGTGTTAGGGTGGAAAGTTCTATAGATGACTGTCAAATCCATTTAATTTATAAGATCATTTAAGTACAGTATATCTATGTTTATTTTTTGTCTAGAATATCTGTCTATAGGAGGTAATGGGGTGTTTAGATCCCCAACAACTATAGCATTGCAACATATTTTTCCTTTTAGTTCTACCAGTCTTTCCTTCACATATTTAGGTGCTCATGAGTTACATGAATAGGTATTTATAAACATTATGCCTTGTTGATAAATTGGCCCATTTACTAGTATATCATGCCCTTTGTTGTCTCTTCTTACAATTTTTGTCTTAAAGCCTATTTAGTCTGAAATCAGAATCACAATTCCAGTCCTTTTTTGATTTATGCTTGCAGGGAATATCTTTTTCCAACCCTTCACTTTAGTCTATATATGTCTTTATCCATAAGGTGCATTTCTTGTAGGCAACAGATAGAGGGTTTCTATTTTTTTTTAATCCATTCAGCCAGCCTGTGTCTCTTGACGGGATAATCTAATCCAGTAATGTTCTGTATTATTATTGACATTTCTGGATCTGTTCCTGTCATTAAGTGAGACATTTTCTTGGTTGTTTTGTTCTCTAATTCTGTCTGTCTTGCATTAGTTCTCCTGGTAAAGCACTCCATTCAGAACCTCTTGAAGAGCTGGTCGGGAGTTAGTAAATTCTTTAAGGTTTTATTTATCCAAGAAGGTGTTCATCTTTTCTTCCTAGATGAAGGATTATCTTGCTGAGTATAGTAATCTTGGTTGAAATTGTTTTTCATTTAACAATTTGAATATATTTCCCCATATTTTCCTTGCCTGCATTGTTTCTGATAAGGGGCCCAATGTTAAACTGATAGGATAACCTTTTAAGTAACTCGAAGTTTCTCTCTTGCCAAGTTTTGTCTCTTGCCTTTGTGATTTTGGCCAATGTGGCTATGATGTGCCTTGGAGAAGGTCTTCTTGGGTTGATTATATTTGGGGTCTTTTGTATTTCTTGAGTCTGGATTTTGAATGCCTCTCTAGGTTTAAAAAGTTTCCATCCAGGATTTCATGAAATAGGTTATCAATGTCATTATTTTCTTCACCTTCTGTGATAACAGTTATCCAGATATTTGGAGGCTTAATGATATTTAGTATTTCTTATATATTGTCCTCTTTTTTTCTTGGTTATTTTCTCAGTCTTCTTGATAATTTTTTCTAGGTCAGGGTTTTGTGTTTTGTTTTGTTTTTAAAGAATTTTACATTTTTATTTATTTATTTACTTATTTTGATTTGACCAGAGAGACAAAGCAAGAGAGAAGAGAAAGAAAGTGAGAAAGCAAGCCACCAAGTCCATGATTCAAACTGCGGTCGGTCATGTGGGAGTCCAGCGTCCTTAACCACCACGCCACATGCTGGCCCCATATGTCAGAGGTTTTGTCTTCCACTCTCGATATTCAATCTTCTGCATGATCTAATCGGGTCTTTAATACTTTCAAGGGAGGTTTTAATTTCCTGTATCACGGCCTTCATCTCTAACAATTCCATTTGATCCTTTTTTATGGTGTCTATATCTTCTTTCTAGTTTTTTATTTAGCTTTTAAAAATAATTTTTAAATTTTATATTCATTTTCTGAACATCATCACATCATCCTAAATGTGTTTTCCCATCAAGAATACCCTGTATAGGGACCAACAGTTAGTGTAATGGCCATGTCGCTGGACTCCCACGTAGTCGACCGTGGTTTGAGTCCCGCGGTTTGAGTTGCTTAAACTCACGCCGGGCGCATGTGCGTGTGTGCTCAGGATCCCAAGAGAAGAATGGAGGAGAAGGGATTGCGGCGTGGCATTCCCCCCTGGGTGGTGATTTCTCGCTTTCTATCTCTCTGTCTCTCTCTGTCTGTCTGGCGAGCCCACGCGCTCTATAGCAAAAAAAAAAAAAGCATACACTGTATAATGGCTTAATCATACACGTTATTATCAACAAATAATTTTCAGTTGTTGTTTCATATATATACATATATATTCCCCCCTCCATTTCTCACCCTCTGTCATTTCCCACCCTCCATCCACTCTGTCTCTGGTATCTGCAGTTTCTTTCCATTTCATTTTTTTTCCTGCACATTTTATTGATTCACAAAATATCCTAGTTAATCTAACTACTTTTATAATACAGTAAATCACAACCTCTATTGAAAATATTAAAAGCAGGTTAGACCATGCAGAAAATCTAATCTCAGATGTAGAAAACAAAACATTTGACCTAGAAAAAACATCAAAAATACTGAGAAAACAGTCAACAAACATGAGGAAAATATACGAGAAATACTAGATACCATGAAAACCCCAAACATCCAAATAATTAGTATACCAGAAGGCAAAGAAACTAATAAGGACATTGATAATCTATTCCACAAAATCCTGGAAGAAAATTTCCAAGTATAGAGAAGCACTCAAACATTCAGACCCAAGAAATACAAAGAACCCCAAATAGAATCAATCCAAGAAGATCCTCTCCATGGCACATTATAGCTAGATTGGCCAAAACCACAAAGACAAAATATTAAGATTGGCAAGAGAGAAATGTTAAGTTGTATACAAAGGATTTCTTATTAGACTAACACCAGTCCTCTCATCAGATACAATGCGAGCAAGGAAAGAATGGGGAAATATACTCAAGTGTTAAATAAAAAAATAATTTAAACCAGGAATATTATGCTCAGAAGATTATCCTTTATATGGGAAAAGAAGATAAAAACGTTCTTAGATAAACAAAACAGGAAAGAACTTACAAACTGCAGACCAGCTCTTCAAGAAATTCTGAAAGGAGTACTCTAACAAGAAAAATAAAGACAGACAGACAACAAAGAGAGAAAAAATTGCCAAGAATATGGCCAACTTAATGGCAGGGACAAGCCATGAGATTGAATCAGTAATAAATAATCTCCCAACAAAGGAAAGCCCAGGTCCTGATGGCTTCACTTCTGAATTCTACAGAACAATTAAGGAAGAGTTAACCTCATTGTACTCAAATTATTTCTAAAGTTCTAAAAGGAAGTAAACCTTCCAAATTCATTTTATGAAGCCTCCATCACCCTCATTCCTAAAACAGATAAAGACATGACAAAAAAAGCAAAACTACAGACCAATATCTTTGATGAAGATAGATGCAAAAAATTTCAACAAGATACTTGAAAATTGTATTCAACAACATATAAAAAAGATTATTCATCATGACCAGTTAGGAATACAAGGGTAGTTCAACATATAAATGACCATAAAGAAAATACACCATATTAACAGAAAGATTAAAGTCTTAATATTTCATGATTAAGACTTTAACATGATTGATATAGAGGGTCATTTCCCAACACATAAAAGCCATATATGAAAAACTTACAGCTAACATACTGAATGGGTAAAATTTATATACTTTTCCACTAAAAACTGGCACTAGACAAGACTGCCTACTTTCTCCAATGCTTTTCTATATAGTGCTAGAATTCTTAGCCAATAAAATCAGAAAATAATAGTATAACAGTCATTTAAATAGACAAGGAAGAGTTGAAAATATCTTTATTTGCAGATGACATGACGGTATAATTAGAAGACACAAAAGTTTCCATGAAAAAACTTCTCAAAGTAATAAATGAATACAGTAAAGTGGCAGTATTCAAAATCAACTTCCTAAAATCTTTAGTATTTCTATATATGAACAAAATGTTGAATGAGGTAGATCTGAAGAAAGGGATCCCTTTTACTATGGCCAAAAAATGTATGATACCTAGGGGAAAACCTAAGAAAGTCAAAGACCTTTAGAAGGAAAACTATAAAAATCTTGAATAAGATAAAGAAAATGCAAAAAAAGTGAAAGAACATCCCATATTCCTGGACTGAAAGAATTAATATAATCAAAAAGGCGATTCTAGCCAAATTAATCTCCATAATTAATGCAATTCCAATAAGAAAACAAGAGACTTCTTCACAGATCTAGAAAAGACAATCATAGAATTTGTATGGAATCATAAAAGACATTGTATTGCCAAAGCAATCCTGTGCAAGAAGAGTAGAGTGGGTGATATATCATTCCCTGACCCTACAGTATAGTATAAAATTATGATTATTAAAACAGCATGGTATTGGCATAAAAACAGACATGAAGACCAATGGAATAGAATATTCATCCCAGAAATAAACCTCAAAGCTTACAGCCAACTGATTTTTGACAAAAGATATCAGTCCATTCGTTGGACAAATAAAAATCTTTTTAGCAAATAAAACTGGGTATTCACCTGCACAAAGATGATACTGATTCCCCATCTTTCACCATGAACAAAAATCAGCTTGAAATGGATCAAAGACTTCCACCGAAGACTGAAACTATAAAACTACTGGAGGAAAACAATGGGGGAAACTCTGGGAGTCATTGGGGTAAGCAAAGACTTCTTAAATAAGACTCCCAAAGCACAGGCAATAATTTCTAAAATTGTCAAGCGCAAGTATATCCGATTAAGAGGTTTCTGCACAGTAAAGGACACACTAATTAGTGCGAGTAGACAACCCTCAGAATGGGAAAATATTTTTGTAAACTATGCCTCAGATAAGGTACTGATAACCACAATGCACAGAGAACCCAAGCAGCTTACCTGAAAAAACAAAAATGATGAACCCTATTTAAAGATGGAAAAAAGAGCTGAACAAAAATCTCTCTAAGGAAGACATACAAAGAGCCAAAAAGCATTTAATGAAATTCTAAACATTCCTCATCATATGGGAGATGTAGATTAAAAGCTCAATGAGGCATGTTAACTTGATATTTCACTCTCGCCAAACTTAGTATCTTGTCTTTGTCTGTGGTTTTGATCAATCTGGCTATAGTGTGTCTTGCAGAAGATCTTAGGTTGATTCTTCCTTTTTTTTATTTTCTCAAAAATATTTGTTTATTTATTTATTTATATCATCATTTATTTATTTATTTTTATTCATTCACTGAACATCATTACAACATACAAAATGATATTTTTCCATTCAGAATACAATGTATTTTGGCTCAGTCAAGCACATCAACATATGTGTTATTGTCAAGAAATAATTTTCCATTTCTTGTTTCCTGTACATTTTGCCTTTTTTCCCATCCATGATTCCCTATCTCTCACCCTCTGCCATCTCCCACCCTCCTCCCATACTGTCTCTGGTTGCTTTCTATTTTTTTTTTTTTGAGAGGTTTTTGCTATAGGGCACGTGCGCTTGCCAGACAGACAGAGAGACAGAGAGACAGAAGGCAAGAAATCACCCCCCGGGGGGGATGGCCACACCACAATCCTGTCTCCTCCATTCTCCTCTTGCCATGCACGCACACGCGCCCGGTGTGAGTTTAAGCCACCGGGTCCATGACTCAAACTGCAGTTGACAACATGGGAGTCCAGCAACATAGCCATTACGTTAACTGCTGGTCCTCCATTGTTTCTTTCTATACCTTCCCCTCTCCCACACTTTATTGTTTCACTAAATATCTTAATTAACCTAAATATTTTCAATAGCTAGCAGAGCTGATATATACAAATCCATGAACACAAGTCTGATATTAGGCATAAACCTCAGTGAGTAGAATGAACACACTATAAAGTAGCACCTCTCTAGGGCTATATAGCTTACTGCAGTAATCAAACAGGTATTCTTTTCTTTTTTTTGGGGGGGGAGGTTTTTACTATAGGGTCCACATGCTCTCCAGAGAGACAGAGAAAGACAGAGAGATAGAAAGCAAAAAATCACTCCCCAGGGGAATGGCCACACTGCAATCCCCTCTCCTCCATTCTCCTCTTGGGATCTTGGGCACAC
>NW_006203565.1:102788-103511 GCF_000334495.1 Tupaia belangeri chinensis
ATTTTCTTTTCTAGTTATATATATTTTACTCCCATTTCTGACCCTCTGTCCTTTCCCACCCTCTTCTTACACTACCTCTGTTGTCTATAGTAGCCTTCCATTTTTTCCCCCACATTGTATCGATCACACAATTTCTTAAAATATCTAATTTCTTTTAAAAATATTATTTATTTATTTATTTGTATTTACCCCTATGTCTGACCTTCTGCCCTTTCCCACCCTCTTCTCACACTATCTCTGGTGTCCACAGTTGTCTTCCATTCCTTTTCCCCCCACATTTTCTTAATCCCACAATTTCTTACATAATCTAACTGCTTTCAATAGCAAGTTCAGCTGGTAATTTCAAGAAAAGCAGTTTTGAATTGGTAAGGAAATTTGCTTAAAACTTAAAACCTGGAAACAGGTTAGTATTCTGTTCAAACAGTAGGTACATGAACCTATTGACAGTTCAAGACAGGACAACAAAGCTGACAAGAAAACCTAAAAGAAAAGCAGCAATATTTTAGTCTAAAGTCACAGAATGCTATTTCACCAGTTCATTTTCATGTACTTAATGTATCCTCTGTTGTGTTTCAATCTTCCTGATTGAATTCTGGGATATAATATTTAGCTCCATATTTGTCCTTATAATTAAGTTGGCCATTTTCTTAGTTTTTTTTCTTTTGAGAGGTTTTCGCTATAGGGTGCGTGCGCTCGCCAGAAAGACAGAGATAGATAGAGAGA
>NW_006203565.1:104584-108338 GCF_000334495.1 Tupaia belangeri chinensis
GCCAGGCGCGTGTGCGTGCGTGCCCAAGATCCCGAGAGGAGAAGGGATTGCGGCGTGACCATCCCCCCTGGGGGGTGATTTCTCGCTTTCTGTCTCTATATCTCTCTCTGTCTGTCTGGCGAGCGCACGCGCCCTACAGTGAAAATCTCTCCAAAAAAAAAAAATAAAACTTTTAAGGGAGATTTTAACTTCCTGTATTATAGTCTTCATCTCTAACAGTTCCATTTGATTCTTTTGTAAAGTGTGTAATTCCTCTTTTAGATCTTGCAAGAATTTCCTGACTTCCCAGAACTCATAAGCTTCTTTCTCTTTATTCTTCTGAAGTTCATTGTCTCAGTTCTCTTCCATCTCTGTTAGCCTTGCCATAATGAATATTCTAAATTCTTTATCAGACATATCTATGATTTCCACTGAACTGTCTGCAGATAAAGAGGAGCTATTCTTTTCCTTTGAAGGAGAGATATTTCCTTGCTTTCCTATATTTCTTGTGGTCCTTTGGTAATTTCTAGTCTTTGGATGGAAAGTGTGTTTCTTCCCAAACTTGAGGTTCAATTAGTTCTCAGGAGTCATGAAGGTGTCTTCTGCGACATGCTCTCTTGCCTTTCTACTTGTTTTGTGGGCTGGAGGCTGAATTATCAGTAGAAAATCTTCATTTCTTTATTTCCTGAATTCACTGGTTCTCAGGAGCCATGAAGGTGTCTTCTACCAATCTAACTACTTTTAATAGCAAGTTCAGCTGGTAATTTCAAGAAAGCAGTTTTAACTTAAATCAAAGAAATCTTAAGGAATGTTGCTTAAAACTTAAAGCCAGGAAACAAATCAGGATTCTGTTCAAATGGTAAGTACATGAACCTATCAACATCTCAAGACAGGACACAGATCCTGAAAAACCAGACAACAAAGCCTAAAAGAAAATCAGCAATGTTTTAGTCAAAAGTCATGAAATTCTATTTCATCAATTCAGTCTCATGTACTTTAACTTCTGTCGTGGATTGATTTTCCCAATTATATTCTGGGATCTAATATTTAACTGCAGACCTGTCCCTATGATTAAGTTGTCCATTTTCTTAGTTTTTGAACACTTATTTTTGTGTGTCTGTATTTAATTTTCCTGATATAACAGTCCCTTGAGGAATTCTTGGAGATCTGGTCTGGTGCTGGTAAATTCTTTCAGGTTTTTTTTTTTTTTTATCTGAGAATGTTCTTGTATTTTTTTCCCACATAAAGGATAATCTTTCCGGGTACAGTAATCTTGGTTGAAATTTCTTTGCCCTCAACACTTTGAATATATTTTCTCATTCTTTCCTCGTTCACATTGTTTCTGATGAGAGGCCTGCTGTTATCCTGATGGGATATCCTTTGTAGGTAACTTGATGTTTCTCTATTGCCAATCTCAGTATCTTGTCTTTGTTTGTGGATTTGGACACTGGGGCTATAATGTGTCCTGGAGAAAATCTTCTTGGTTTGATTCTATTTGGGGTCCTTTGTATTTCTTGGGACAGGATCTTTGAGTGCCTCTCTAGGTTTGGAAAATTTTCTTGCAGGATTTTGTGAAATAGATTATCAGTGCCCTTATGAGTCTCTTCACCTTCTGGGATACCAATTATCTGGATGTTTGGACATTTGATGGTATCTAATATTTCTCGTATATTATTCTCATTTTTTGGGCAATTTTCTCAGTCTTCGTGGTAAATTTTTCTAGGCCAGCAATTTTCTGTTGGTCAGTCATTTTCTATTCTACATCTGAGATTCTATTTTCTGTATGATCTAATCTACTTTTAATACTTTCAAGAGAGGTTTTGACTTCCTCTAATATAGTCTTCATCTCTAACAGGTCCCTTTGATTCTTTTTTTTTTTTTAATTTTTTTTTTGGAGAGATTTTTGCTATAGGGCGGTGCTCGCCAGACAGACAGAGAGAGACATAGAGACAGAAAGCGAGAAATCATCCCCCAGGGGGGATGGTCACGCCACAATCCCTTCTCCTCCATTCTCCTCTCGGGATCTTGAGCACACACGCACACACGCCCGGCGTGAGTTGTAAGTCACCGGGTCTGGGACGTGAACCGTGGTCGACTATGTGGGAGTCCAGCGACATAGCCATTACGCTAACTGCTGGTTCCCCCTTTGATTCTTTTTTAAAGTGTGTAATTCCTCTTTTGGATCTTGCAAAAATTTCCTCACCTCCTGGAACTCATCATATCATTTCTCCTTTCTCTTCTGCAGTTCATTGTCTCTCTTCTTTTCCATCACTGTTAGCTTTGCCATTATGAATATTCTAAATTCTTTAAGAGACATTTCCAGGATTTCCATTGAACTGACTGTGAATGAATAAGAGTTATTCTTTTCCCTGAGCAAAGAGGTATTTTATTGCTTTCCCATATTTCTTGTGGTCCTGCAGTAATTTTTAGTCATGTGATGGAGGGTGGGTTTCTTCTTAATTCTTGAAGTTCAATCTGAGCATTCAGGAGAGTGCAGAAAGAGGTGATCTGGAATGTCTTTGCTATTCTGTTGTGATCCCCTTGTGTAACAGATTCAGTAGATACTTAGGGATATATTAACCCTAATAGTATTTGGATGTTTGGTTAAAGTTCCATTAGATCCATCTAGAAACACAGTAAAGGGAGATGACGAGCGGAGAGATGAGATAAAAAGTAAAAACAAACAAACAAACAAAACCCAAAAAATAACAGGCAGAGAGAAACAATGATGACAACAGCAAAGAAACAGACAAAAAGAAGGAAAAAACTAAAAACATATTATTATTTTTTTTAAAAAAGCACACAGACACATACAAAAAAGCACCATTTGAAATTACGAGTTCTCAGGAGTCCTGAGGAATCTTCATCTGAAGACCTACATTTTGTCTTTCCTGACTGTGTGAAAGTGGGACAGGGAATTATTAACAAGACAAAAAGTAGCTGAGAGCAAGAAAATACTTTACATTCAAAAAATTTTAAAAAAAGAAAAATTACCCCCAAAAATTAATAGACAGAAGCAGAGAGAGACAGAGACAGAGGCACAGAGTCATCGATAGAGAGAAGGCTAGAGGAGATCCCTACCACTCAGGTTTGTGGGCTGGAGGCTGAATTATCAGTAGGAAACCTTCATTTATCTTTTACCCTGAATTCAATACTTCCCAAGAGTCATGAGGAATATTCGTCTGAAGATCTACCACTTTTCTCTCCTGCCCTGAAATCACTAGTTCTGAGGAGCTATGAAGAATCTTCACCTAAATACCTGCCTCTTGTCTCTCCTCCCTGGGTGGGAGGGGGAGAGGGGATTATTAACAAGGCAAAAGGGAGCTAAGAGCAAGAAAACACTGTATCTTTTTAAAAATTTAAAAAGGGAAAATTACAAAAATAACAGAAGCAGAGACAGGCAGAGACAAAGACACAGAGTCAGAGATAGAGAGAAGGTTAGAGGAGCTCCCTATGACTGAAGTTTGTGGGCTGGAGGCTGAATTAATAGTAAGAAATCTTTATTTCTCTTTTATCCTGAAACTACTAGTTCTCAGGAGCCTTGAGGAATCTTCTTATGAAGACATGCCTCTTGTCTCTCCTGCCTGGGTGGGAGGGGATTATTAACAAGACAGAAAGGAGCTGAGAATAAGAGAATACTTTACCTTTAAAATTTTTTAAAAAGGAAAAAATACAAAAAAAAATGAGAAGACAGAAGCACACACAGAGAGAGGCAGAGACACAGTGTCAGAAATAAAGAGAAGGCCAGAAGAGCCTCCTACCACTCTGGTTTGTG
>NW_006203565.1:108367-111618 GCF_000334495.1 Tupaia belangeri chinensis
AGGAAATCTTCATTCCTCTTTTACCCTGAAATCACTAGATCTTAGGAGCCATGAGAATTTGTGTTATGAAGTCCTGCCTGTTGTCTCTCCTGCCTGGTGGGAGGGGGAAAGGGGATTATTAACAAGACAAAATGGAGCTGAGAGCAAGAGAATACTGTACCTTTCAAATTTTTAAAAAGAAAAATTTAAAAAAGGAGAAGACAAAAGCAGAGAGAGACAGAAACAGAGACCCAGAGTCAGAGGTAGAAAGAAGGCTAGAGGAGCTCCCTACCGCTCAGGTTTGTGGGCGGGAGGCTCAATTATCATTAGGAAATATTCATTTCTCTTTTACCCTGAAATCACCAGTTCCCAGGTGCCATGAGGAATCTTTGTCTGAAAAACCTGCCTCTTGTCTCTCCTGCCATGACATCACTAGTTCTCAGAAGCCATGAAGAATCTTCAACTGAAGACCTGCCTCTTTTCTCTTCTGCCTGGGTGAAAGGGGGAGAGGGGATTATTAATAAGGCAAAAATGAGCTTAAACCAACAGAATACTTTACCTTTAAAAAATTTTAAGAAGGAATAATTACAAAAAAAATGGGAAGACAGAAGCAGAGACAGAGTCACAGAGTCAGAGATAGAGAGAAGGCTAGAGGAGCTCCCTACCACTCAGGTTTATGGGCTGGAGGCTGAATTATCAGTACTTTACCTTTAAAAATTTTTAAGAAGGAATAATTACAAAAAAATGAGAAGACAGAAAGCGAGAAATCACCCCTCCGGGGGGATGGTCACACCGCAATCCCTTCTCCTCCATTCTCCTCTCGGGATCTTGGGCATGCACGCACACGCACCCGGCGTGAGTTCTAAGTCACCGGGTCTGGGACGCTAACCGTGGTCAAATACATGGGAGTCCAGTGACAGACACAGAGTCAGAGATAGAGAGAATGCTAGAGGAGCTCCCTACCACTCAGGTTTATGGGCTGGAGGCTGAATTATCAGTAGGAAAACTTCATTTCTCTTTTAAGCTGAAATCATTAGTTCTCAGGAGCCATGAGGAGTCTTCTTCTGAAGACCTGCCTCTTGTTTCTCCTGCCCTGAAATCAGTATTTGTCAGGAGCCATGAAGAATCTTCGTCTGAAAACCTGCCTATTGTCTCTCCTGCCTGAGTGGGAGGAGAGGGGATTATTAACAAGACAAAAAGGAGCTGAGAGCAAGAAAACACTGTATCTTTTAAAATTTTAAAAAAGAAAAAAAAACAAATGAGAGGACAGAAGCAGAGAGAGACAGAGACAGAGACACAGAGTCAGAGATAGAGAGAAGGCAAGAGGAGCTCCCTACCACTCAGGTTTGTGGGCTATAAGCTCAATTATCACTAGGAAATCTTCATTTATTTTTTACCCTTAAATCACTAATTCTCAGGAGTCATGAGGAACCATCCTCTGAAGACCTGCCTCTTGTCTCTCCTTCCCTGAAATCACTAGTTCTCAGGATCGATGAGAAATCTTAATCTGAAGACCGGCCTCTTGTGTCTCCTGCCTGGATTGGAGGGGAGAAGGGGATTATTAACAAGAAAAAAAAAGAGCTAAGAACAACAGAATACTTTCCCTGTAAAAAAATGTGAAATAGGAAAAATTACAAAAAGTGAGAAGACAGAAGTCAAGAGAGACAGAGATGGAGACACAGATTCAGAGATAGAGAGGAGGCTAGAGAACCTCTATACCACTCAAGTTTATGGGATGGAGGCTTAATAATCAGTAGAAAAATCTTCATTTCTCTTTTACCCTGAAATCACTAGTTCTCAGGAGCCATCAGGAATCTTCGTCTGAAGACCTGCCTCTTGTCTCTCCTGCCTGGGTGTGAGTGGAAGGAGTAATTATTAACAAGACAAAAATGAGCTGAGACCATGGGAATACTTAACCTTTAAAAATTTTTAAAAGGAAAAATTAAACCAAATGAGAAGACAGAGGCAGAGAGAGGCAGAGATGAGACACAGAGTCAGAGATAGAGAGAAGGCTCAAGGAGCTACCTACCACTCCGGTTTTGGGCTGTAAGCTCAATCCCTAGGAAATCTTCATTTCTCTTTTACCCTGAAATCACTAGTTTTCAGGAGCCATGAGGAATATTTGTTTTAAGACCTTCCTCTTGTCTCTCCTGTCCTGAAATCACTAGTTCTCAGGAGTGATGAGTAATCTTGATCTGAAGACCTGCATCTTGTCACTTCTGCCTGGGTGGGAGGGGGAGAGGGACTTATTAACAATACAAAAAATAGCTGAGAACAAGGGAATACTTTCCCTGTAAAAAATTTGAAAAAGCAGGACCAGCAGGTGGAATGGCGGTTAAGGTGCTGGACACTCCCAAATGGCCAACCATGATTTGAAGCCTGGACCTGATGGCTTGCATTCTTACTTTCCCTCTCTCTCTCTCTCTCTGTGTGTTTCTCTCTTGTCAAATTAAAATGAATGAATGAATAAATAAAATAAAATTTAAAAATTTTGAAAAAGGAAAAATTACCAAAAAAATGAGAAGACAAAAGCAGAGAAAGACAGAGACAGAGACACAGGGTCAGAGATAGAGAGAAGGCTAAAGGAGCTCCCTACCAGTCAGGTTTATGGGCTGGAGGCTGAATTATCAGTAGAAAATTTTCATTTCTCTTTTACGCTGAAATCACTAGTTCTCAGGAGCCATGAGGAAACTTCCTCTGAAGACCTGCCTCTTGTCTCTCCTGCCTGGGTGGGAGGGGATTATTAACAAGACAAAAAGGAGCTGAGAGCAAGAGAATACTTTACCTTTAAAGATTTTTAAAAAGGAATTACAAAAAAAAATGAGAAGACAGAAGCATAGAGTACAGAGACAGAGACACAGAGTCAGAGCTAGAGAGGCTAGAGGAGATCCCTACCACTCAGGTTTGTGGGTTGGAGGCTGAATTATCAGTAGGAAATCTTAATTTCTCTTTTACCCTGAAATCACTAGTTCTCAGAAGCCATGAGGAATTTTCTTCTGAAGACCTTCCTCTTTTCTCTCCTGCCCTGAAATCACTAGTTCTAAGGAGCCATGAGGAATCTTCTTCTGAAGACCTGCCTCTTGTTTCTCCTGCCACTTAGGTTTGTGAGCTGGAGTCTGAATTAGCAATAGGAAATCTTCATTTCTCTTTTACTGTAAAATCACCAGTTCTCAGGAGCCATGAAGAATCTTCATCTGAAGACCTTCCTCTTGTTTCTCCTGCCGCTCAGATTTGTGGGCTGGAGGCTGAATTAGCTGTAGGAAATCTTCATT
>NW_006203565.1:113218-118004 GCF_000334495.1 Tupaia belangeri chinensis
ATATATAACTAGAAATGGAATATTATTGACAATAACATGTATGATTAAGCCACTATGCAGTATATTATGGATGGGAAATCACATTTTGTATGCTATGACTGTGCTCAGTGAATGAATGTAAAATTAATTAATTGAAAATAAAAAATAATTAATAATACCATATTAATAAAAATTAGATTATAAAAAAAGAAAAAGAACATAATGAGATACAACCTAATGCCTGTCAGAATGGTATAGATTAAAAATGCAAAAAAATAGATAGGTATTGCAAGGGTTGAGGTGAAAGGGGAGTTCTCCTACACTGTTTTTGGGAATGTAAACTGTTTCAGCCACTGTGGAGAACAATATGAAGGTTCCTCAAAGATCTACAAATACAACTACCATTTGATCCAGCAATCCTACCTCTGGGTATCTACCCAAAGGGTAAGAGAATGCTCAGTCACAAAAATGCTTGGATATCAATGTTTATTGTGGCTTTATTCACAATTGGTAAGACATGGAACTAACCCAAATTTCCACAAATAGATGAATGGATGGAAAAAGTGTGGCAAATATACTGTATGGAATACTATAGCCGTATGGTTTTTATCTTTCTGTTAATATGGTGTATGATGTTTATGGTCTCGTGTATGTTGAACCACCCTTGCATCCCTACCTGGTCCTCATAAATAATCTTTTTTGTATGTTTTTGGTTACAATTTGCCGTACTATAGCCATAAGAAACAACAAGGCTCTGGCATTTGATAGAAAGTGGTCAATTATGGAACGTTTATTGCTGAGTGAAGCAAGCCAGGCTATGAAAGAAAGATATTGTATGTATCCACTTAATATATACAGACTGGTAGAGATTGAAATTTTGTAGGGCATAAAAACAGTGAAAATAGTTATGAATGCTGAAGACAGTGTAGAATGGGATGGTGGGAGTAGGGAACAATATAGAGGACAGCAAGAGAAAAAATATAGAGAGTCATGACGTTCGTGGGACACAGAAATGGTTTATTACCTGTTGGTGATAACATGCATAGTATTCTCAACTGGACTGGTCTGAGATGTACTTTGTGTTCGGTAAATTCTCTTTACAAGCCAAATAATGTATATTGAATGTTTTAATAAAAATAATAATAATAAAAATAAAATAAATTAATAAAAAAGATAGAGATTTATTGATAAAACTCATAATTCGGGTGCCTGGAAAGTCCAAAGACATTGCAAAATTGTGGAAGGCAGTACTTTTAGCAGAGTGAAGCATGGTCATAACTGTGAGTCTCTCTTTCTCTCTCATTCTCTCTCTGCTTATAAACCCACTAGAACTCTATCCTAATGACAACTGCCAAATAAAGAAAGAGTATTCTTTAGCAGAAACTAAAAGACTGAACAGTAGAAAGGAATGGAGAGCAACTGTGGATACCAGACAGTACAGAAGGTGGTTGGGAAATAGAGGAGGGTGACAGGGTGGGAATCAAGGAGAAAAAGAAATAAGTAAAACATTTAAGGACAATAAAATGGAAAATGATTTGTTGATGATAATATGTATGGTAATATCTTTGACTGAACCGATACGCAGTGTATTCATGATAGATAAATTCATTTGACATGCTGAAATGATACACAGTGATTGTAAAAAAATACTAATCAATAAAAAATAAAATACCACTAACTGATTAAAAAATAAGAATGCAATAATAAAAATATTACAAATAAAAAAAGAAAGACCAATGTATTTATAAATAATAACAGATACTATCACTAATGAAAGTTTGATGAGGGACATAATTACATAAAAAATATGCATCTGTATTTGTTAATTGATATGTTCTGTATGTATTCTCAACTATTTTTACACATATATGTATCTGTGAGTCTACCCACTACAGAGAAATAAATTTATGTAAGAAAATTGAAAAAAAAGGAGATCCTCTTCAAAGCACATCATAGTCAGATTAGTAAAAATTACCAAAGAGAGGGAAGCCCTGCCTACCTTCTAACTCTGAAACTGCAAGATCAGGTTGAAGGTGTGAGGCTGCTTCAGCCATGTTTTCCAGTTCCTAGGCTGGGCAGGGGACTTCGGTTTGAAGGTGGCTGCTTAAAATGTTTGCTATGTCTCTGTCCTATTTGTATTGGGGGAGAGGGGGACAGAAAACAGTACAAGAAAGAAAAACCCTGCCTACCTTCTAACTCTGAAACTGTGGGATTGGGTTAGAACTCTGGGACTGGATCGGCCCTGCCTTTCAGGTCCTAGACAGGGCAGGAAGCTTCAGGTGGAGGGTGGCTGCTTAAGAGGCCTGCTATTTCTCTGTGCTATGTGAAAAGAGAACAGTGTGGAGGGCACTGCATATGGAAGCCATCTTGAGCTATCTGCCATCTTGAGCTATCCACCATCTTGGAAACCATTAGGCTTCTCTGGTTCACTGAGCAAACTGTTTCTCAGAAATCATGTGACCAACCGTTCTTCCCGGAAGTGGTTGGGTTTCTAGGCAACGGGAGAGATCCACCCACATCAATGATTGTTTCATGCTGTTCTATCTCATCTGCATTTCAGGCAACCAATTGGTGCCCACCAGCTGTATATAACTTGCCATTTTCCCTCAATAAAAAGAAGGAGAAGAAGAAGAAGACTTGATCAGCACCTCGTATTCTGTGTGCGTGTGTTTGTCCCATCTCTCACTCCTTCTCCCAGGGAACCTGTTCGACTGTCCTGTGGGTCGGGACAGAACAGAAAAATGTTAGTCCAAGAAAGGAAAACCCTACTTACTCTCTAACCGAAACTGCAAGATCAGGTTGGAGGTTTGGGTCTGCCTCAGTCCTGCCTTCTGAACTCTAGACTGGGCAGAAGCCTTTGGGTGGAGGAGGGTTGCTTAAGAGGCCTGCTATTTCTCTGTCCTAACTCTGAAACAGCAAGCTCGAGTTAGAGCAGCCAACTGATTTTCAACAAAGGGTACAAGTAAATCTCTTCAGCAAATGACACTGTAAAAAATGGATAGTTACCTGCAAAAAAATTGAAACTGGACCCCTATCTCTCACCATTAACCAAAATAAACTCAATATGGATCAAAGATCTAAATGCAAAACCTCAAACTATAAAACTACTAGTGGAAAACAGAGGGGATATTGGAGTAGAAAACTTAAATAAGATCCTAAAATCTCAGGCAATAATCCTAAAAATAGACAAGTGGGACTACATCAAGTTAAAAAAAAAGTCTGTTCAGCAATAGAAACAATAATTAGAGTGAAGAGACAACCCTCAGGATAGGAGAATATACTTGCAAACCATGGCTCACATAAGGGACTGATAAATAGAATATACAGGAGACTCGAACATGTTACTTGGGGGAAAAATTAATCCAATTAAAAATGGGAAAATGAACTGAATGGACTACTCTTTAAGGAAGACATACAAATAGCCAAAAACTATATATAAAAATACTCATTGGAAAATTTACTAACAGGGAGGGCTATTGTACAAACCACACACAGTATAACAAGAGGCAAGTAATGCAGGGTGTGAGAAAGAGGATCAGAGAAAGAATAAAAAAATCTTAATAATAACAAAATGAAAAGTTATCTATTGATGCTAATGTACGTGGTAATAACTTTTACTTGACTGATACACATTATATTCACACAGAGAAAAAAACATTTTGTACACTGTGAAGATGTACAGATATTAAATGTCATTTAAAAATTAACTTAAAGTTAACATTCTACATTGTAATTGACATTTCTTGTCCCTAGCATTAAATTGGTCGTTTTCTTGGTTGCCTTTTGTTCTCTTATTTCTGTATGTATCTTTAGTTTTACTGGTTGAGCACTCCTTTCAGAACTTCTTGAAGAGTGGGTCTGCTATTGGCAAATTCTTTCATGTCTTGTTTATCTGAGAATTCTTTTATTCTTTCTGTCCATATAAAAGATAATCTTACTGGGTATAGTGTTCTTGGTTGAAACTGTTTTTCACTTAACAGTTTGAATATATTTTCCCATTCTTTCCTTGCTCACATTGTTTCTGATGAGAGGTGTGAGGTTAGCCTGATAGAATAACCTTTATAAGTAACCTGATGTTTCTCTCTCGCCAATTTTAGTATCTTGTCTTTGTCTGCATATTTTACCATTTGGCTATGAGGTGCCTTGGAGAAGATCTTCTTAGGTTGATTCTATTAGGGGTCCTTGATATTTCTTGGGTCTGGGTATTTGAATGACTCTTTAGATTTGGAAAGTTTTCTTCCAAGATTTCATGGAATACATTATCAATGCCCTTATTAGTATCAATAACAATGTAGAATGTTAACTTCCAAGATTTAAATGGAAAGATTGGACCACAACAACACTGCATATTCAACAGAAGAGAGTTTGAACATAAGACTGAACTGGCAAAATAGAATTTTATGACTTTTGAGTAAAACATTACTGATCTTTATTTTTTACTATGCTTTATTTTCCCAATTTAAACAGTTTACTTTCTTTTGAGTTGTTGATAGGTTCAGCAATATGTTAGAATATTTTTCTTGTTTGTTTCTTTAAATGGAAACAAAAAATTTTCTTCCTCCTGACCCCTCTGGAATTGGAAAATATTTGGGAATATTCCTATTTTGTGGCAGAAGGTTTATTTGCATAAGTTCAATAATATGTGTCGCATTGATTCAGAAGTTGGAAATACTCATTGTTGGACAGGGCTTTGACTGGAAGGTCATATCTAAAGATTAATCAGAAAACTATGGAACTAAGGTGGATCTCAAGTAAGCTAACAGAAGCTCTTAGAAAGATAGCCTGGTATCATAAATAGTTCTGCCTG
>NW_006203565.1:118317-144822 GCF_000334495.1 Tupaia belangeri chinensis
AGAGTCACAAACAAAATTATACAAAATTATAAGAAATATTTTGAACATTATCTTTAAAATTGAGTATTTTGAAATTTTGAAAGTTATTAACTATCACGAACTATGGAGTATGAGTTAAAGTTTTTGATATGTAAAGTAAATGACTCTGGAAAATGTAAAAATAAACAAAAATAAAAAATAACTTGAAATAGATAATAAAGCTAAATGTGAAACAAGAAAAAAAGTATAAAATTTCTGGACAATAACACACCAAAACAATCTAGGTGACCTTGAGTATGGCAATGACTTTTAAAAGCTATTTTCTCAAAAATATTTAAAATCATACTGTTTCTGTTGTTATAGAGTCACAAACAAAATTATACAAAATTATAAGAAATATTTTGAACATTATCTTTAAAATTGAGTATTTTGAAATTTTGAAAGTTATTAACTATCACGAACTATGGAGTATGAGTTAAAATTTTTGATATGTAAAGTAAATGACTCTGGAAAATGTAAAAATAAACAAAAATAAAAAATAACTTGAAATAGATAATAAAGCTAAATGTGAAACAAGAAAAAAAGTATAAAATTTCTGGACAATAACACACCAAAACAATCCAGCTGACCTTGAGTATGGCAATGACTTTTAAATGTAATACCAAAGGCATGACACATTAACAAAATAAGTGATAAGCTGGACTCCATTAAAATGAAAAACTTCTGCACTTTATTTAAAAAAAAATTATTAATTTTAATTATTATTTATACATTTAATGACTATACATCATTTAGACTATAAAGAGATTTTACCCAGCATGACACACACCTCAGTCCAGCCCAGTTGAGGACATATGCACATCCTTATGAACAAATAATAAATTGTATCCATGCCCCACAAATGCCTTACCTCTTCATTTTTCCTCCAAATTTCCTTTCCCATGCTCTTCCCCTAACACTTTCCACTTTGGCTCTTGTGTTCATAACAATTTTTAATGTTTGTATGTCCTCTAGTCTTTCAGACTCTGCTATAGAGCACTGACAGTCGGTATATGTTAAAGGGAGACTTACAATGTTTCTCTTCATAGCCTGACTTGCTTCACTCAGCAACAGATCTTCCATATTCATCCATTTTCTATCAAATTCCAAGGCCTTGTTGTTTTTTATGGCTGAATAGTATTCCAAGGAGTATATGTGCCACACTTTTTCAATCCATTCACCTGTTTATGGACATTTGGGTTGGTTCCATGTCTTAGCAATTGTGAATAAGGCTGCAATGAATATAGATGTGCAAGTGTTTTTCCGATTGAGTGCTCTCCTGTCCTTTGGGTAGATACCCAGGAGTGGAATTGCTGGGTCTTATGGTAGTACTATTTGAAGGTCTTTGAGGAACCTCCATATCATTCTCCACAGTGGCTGAACCAATTTACAATCCCACCAGCAGTATAGGAGTGTTCCTCTTTCACTGCATCCCCTCCAGTATTTATCTTTTTTTTTCTTTTTTTTATCTTCACCATTCTGACTGGGGTTAGATGGTATCTCATTGTGGTTTTGATCTGCATCCCCTTATGATGAGGGTTTCTTGAAGAGCTTTCCAGGTGTTTGTAAATTCTTTCAGGTTTTGTTTCTCTGAAAAGATTTTAATCTTTTTTCCCATATGAAGGATAATATTGCAGGATATAATAATCTTGATTTAAAAATAGGTATGTACACTTTTTGAGATTAAGTTAGTCTTATCCTAAGCAGTAATTCATGGGTTCAGTGAGTTATTTTTGTTTAAATTTTTAAATAACCATTACAGTATATACATAACAATTATAATAGAAGTATTCAGTTCTGGCCTACCTTAAATAATTCTGTGTGCCAAAAGATCAAATTTATTAAACATTTTGGGAAACAGAAACTCTAACAACAGTTCTACCATATGATGTGTGGCCTCTATTTTCTCATCCAACAAATGGAGATAAAGATAAATATTTTAGTCTGTTTTATCTTCTTCTCTATTATCTTCCTTCTTACACTCAGGAATTATGCACTATTTTTTTTTCTTTTCTCTTTTTTCATCCTTCTTCTTTATTATATGTATCTGCCTCTGACTATCTTTCTTTCTTTCTCTGTCTCATTTGTTCCTTTTCTTTCCTGCTCCATCATGACCATCAACAACAAAGTCTACATGGCAGAAGTCAAAGAGAAGCATCAGGCAAAGAAAATCTTTGAGGAAGCCCATCAGCAGGGAAAGATAGCTTGCTCACATAGGCATCAGATAAGGTTCCATCCAGTCTGAAGCATGACTAAGCTGTGTGATCTTAGTTGTGTGCTCTTAGCTGTGTGATGAAGGGAAAGGGATGGAAAGGTACAAACTCTGGGCCTCAGTCTATACCTCTGTCAAGTGGGGACAATGATCTCTACTTTGCAGGACTACATGAAGATAATGTGAATAATACCAAATCTTATAGCAGGGTAGGTGTTTCAATAAATGGAGTTAACTTCCTCATTTCCACATTTTTCCTGAAAGCAGGATGTTTATGTAACCATTGGCACCTTCCAGGAAGTTTATGTGAAACCAAGATTTTTCTAAACTGAATCCTTTTTCCTAGCTGTTTTCCATTCAGCTGGCTGAAATGTATTGTTTTCTATCAATGTTTCCTCCCAGCTTCCAAGATAGTTTCACCAAGGCAGGAAAAGTTTAGATTTATTTACTGCAAACTGAGGAGTTAATGCCGTATAGATAAGCTCAGCCTAAAGCAAGAGGCTAGGGTGGACAATACTAGCAACTACGTGAAGGGGAATAGGTATTGTGGGAAAATTGAAATCTTTTTTGTAAAATGAATTATTAGCTCCTAGTTAATCTGTTTTAAATTCAGATTTTCATAAACTGAATTTTCATGAGTCTGAGCTACTTATAAAACTTTTCAGGCAGAATATTTATTAGTAAAAATGAAGCAGGGAGAGAAACTAATGAGTAGCTGCATGGATAACTAATGCTGGGCCAATGACTTAGTTTAACCAGAAGCCAGGTCAGGACTACTGAGACCATGATGATGGTGAGAAGAACCAAATAATCCAACAGATTCCCTACTCTTCAGGAGATCCTATGTCCTTCTCACTCACCCCCTTTCTTGACTAAGGACCAGGATTCAGAGAAGTTCTGCATTTCTACTAACCTGGCAGCAGGCATAGAAGTGATATTTTTCCTGGCCTACAAAAAATTGCCGCAGCAACACCAGGAGAAATACTGGTTGGTGTTGAGCCTTAGGCTTGGTCAATTGGTGGCAAGGCTGAGCAAAGAGGCTGCACTGTCATAAAAGACAGGTATCACCTGTTCACATACCCCCTTTGAGGACCAGCCACCCTCGCACCTACTCACACACAAGTATGTGAGCAGCCTGGAAGTTCCCTAAATTGGAAACTTCCACTATATACTGAGCTTCCTTCCATTGTTGTTTCTGCGCTGTGTTCACTGCCCAGTCTCTTCCAAATTTAGTGAGAAGAGGGCATATTTTGAGTGGTTGATAATTGGATTCCAGCTTAGGCCTGAGTCTTGCAGGTTGTACAAACTTGGCATATTAAGAACATCTCAGAACTTTAATTTCTCTAATTACAGAAATCAACTTTAGAGTAATGATTGTTTGGTGGACAAAACAAATCATATATTAGCAATACTGAGGCTTATAAAGCCACACTGGCCAAATCTAGCATACTCCTAAAATCACTGCAGGGAACAGAAGAACAATGAGAGGATAGGAAGTGCAGGCTGCCCTAGAGGACACTGTCTCAGGCCCTGTAGTGCAGAGAGGCATCCTGGCTGTCAGATATGCTTCATATTTCTAGAGATTTTCAAGTGCCAGGTGGGTACATCAGAATCAGAGCTTTTAGTAGCACAGATTCCTGAAGGCACCCTTTTTGGAGGCACCCTTTTTGGAGGCTAGGTCAATAGGTTGGGGTGGGGCCCAGGAATCTGAGTTTTCAACCACTTTCAGGTGAACTTAATGTCCAGTCAGGATGGAGATTCCCTGAGCTGGCCTACATATCTCATCTGAGAGATGAGAGGAAAGGCACAGAGAAATTCCCCAGCTCACATGGCTACCCTCACAAATTCCTGTAGCATTGGAGGTCTTGCCTGATTGGACCCTGCTGATACAGAAAGGAAGTACAGTGGGCGTAGTGGGCAGAGACACAGCCACATGGACTGGGTTCAATCACAGCTTTGGCTCTCACCTAATATGAGACCGTCACTACGGTGACTACAAGTCACTTCAGTGCTCTTCTTCACTGTTCACAGCTGTAAAACAAAAGAAGATGCCATCTAGTACCCAGGGCCATTGTGAGAATTGAAGAAAACTTGTCCCCCCAAATTATTTGGTGCAGAGTAATGAAGATTGGATGGTCATTGGAATAGTTAGCATTCTTTTGCACTCACTAGGATCCAGGTATGTTTCCAAATGGCTTCCATAAAAGGGTGGTGTTTAATCCTCACAAACACTGTCTATGAGGTAGGAGATATTATCTCCATGCCATAGATGTGAAGACTGAGGCTCAGAGACTGTGAATAACTTGTCCAGGGACACACAGCAGCAGCATGGACCTGGACCACAGGTGATCTGAGTCCCTGAAGCCTGCACTCTCAAGCCCTAAGTAATATATGACAGCTCCCTCCCCCTTTCTCCTTAAAGGTTAAGACAGAGGATAGAACCAATCCTGTGGGGGTAAAACAACAAAGAGCTCTGAAAGGAAGGAAGCCAAGGGAATGTATGTGAGCAGGCACCTCAGAGAGTATGGGGGCTCATTTTGCCCTTAAACTTCCTGACAGCTGTAGCAGGAAGAGGGGAGGGAGAGGAGCAGAATTCCCAAGCCTCCATTTATCTGGAAAAAAAGAGGCACAGAGATGTTTCTAAATGGATATTTGTCTTGGAATGAAACTCCAGAGCAGCTGATTTTGTGGTCAGCTCAGCAAACATCCGGGACCAGAAATCCATCACTGATTTCATGAGATGCTAAAAGGCTTATTTGCACACGTGATTGCATGAGAGAGAAGAGGCAGGGGGCGGGGGAGGGAGGAGAAAACACATGAAACTCTATCCCAGAGGAGAATCTTGCTGGACTGCTATTCTCACAGCACTAAGAGGGATGGGAGAAGACCTAGGCTCTGCCTGTTCATCTGTCTCTCTCCTCAGTATACACCACAATGCTTCTCTGTAAAAGATTTATGCTCCTGGTCTAGATTGGGACCTGGACACTCCTCCAGAGCCTGGGCACCAGGGCAGTTGAGAAATGAGGCAGGGTGAGGTATAAGTGAGGGTCAGACTGGCCAGGACTGGGAACTCAGGGTGAGGCTGGGTATGTCAGGCTGGGCTCCATGGAGGGGGAAGAGCAGAAGTAGGTTATAGGATTCAGGAAGAATGTGGAGCACCACGGGCAGGAAGAACAGCAGATCATAAAAGGGGTTAGACTTTGAATCCTCCCAAGATATTGTCCTTTTTGCTGTCCCTTTCCCTGGCTTTTGTGGGTAGTGAGCCCTCCATGCCACCCCGTCCCAACCTTTCTCAGCCATACAGGTGAGGCTACCTCACCCTCATCCACTAGGATTGAGAGGGGAGAGACTTGTGTCCACATCACCTTCTGGCCAACATTGCAAGATCAGGCTACCTTCTCCAGCTCAGGCATCAAAGCCAATTTAATGGTCCACTATGATGGGGTCATGGAAGACATCATTGGAGACATTCAGGTGAGGGAGAAGAGTGTGGGCTCTGTGGTCAGATGATCCTGGGCAAAGTTATGGCCTTTACAAATGGTTTAACTGAGTGACCCTAAGGACAAGGGAGAGCTGGTGAACAGGGATAGGATGATGTGAAAAGACGCATGGCCCACCACTAGGGAGGCACGTGGAATCCCAAACGGTGTTGGAGACCTGAAACTGTATAAATTGAGTCAAGGTCCACATTAGCCAATCCCTAATAGAATGAAGTCATGGCCCAGTTTGAGTCAGGCTGAATCAGTCCTTTTGCCAAGCGAACCATTGGCCAGTAATCGGTCCCTCCCACTCACGACCTTTCATGCTTTCACTGCTCTGATACTCTTTTGTTATCCTGGGCTTTCCTGCCGGCTCTCAGTTTTAAAACCTCATTTTACTTCAGTTGAGTCACCTGTCCTACAATCTGAGCATACACACTCTTAAAGATGGTGCAGGCGTCCTAAGCTGTACCACAGTGGTGGAGTACCCATGCAAGACCCCTGTCCTAACTGAGGATGGTAAGGTAGCTGGAGATATCTGGTCTCAGCCCACCTTTCCCAACGCCCCTTCACCACCCCCTGCACACATATCACCCTCCAGCTGCCATCGGCCTTACCACTCACGTTTCTCCAGCAACACCTGGGCCCAGCCCTCATCTATCTGTGAGTAAGCATGTGCTCTTCTTACTGGCTGCTGCCTGGAAATGCCTTCTTCCTCCTTTCTCTCCTCTTCCTTAATCCCTGCTCAAATCATTCCTCCTTGATGAGTCCACTCCACCCACAATTCCTGTGTGCCTTGAGCTAAAATAATGTTGTAAATAAACCTCTCCTCATGCATAATTCATTCATTCATGCTTTGACACATCCGAACCAAGCAAAGCCCCTCCAGCCCGGTCCTGACCCCATCAACTCTGGAAACTCAGAAACGAGAAGGACAAGACCCATAGGGTCCCTCCACTATCTGCCAGTCCTGAAGCTATAGGATATGCAGAGCTGCACCGGAAAGCAAATGCTGTAGGTGCTGCGTATAAATCTGTAAAACGCTATGTGGGGGCACCAGCAGAGGAGGGTTTCCAGACACTCTTTGTAAGGAGTCGGCATTTATGTTAGTATGGGAAGAAGAATGAATAGGGTTTTCCTCCATGTCGATCGATAAGGAGGTAGGCAAAGTGTTCAGAGAGGGAACAGCATGTGCAGAAGCACAGAGGCACAGCCTGTTGTATAGGAGGAATAAATGTAATTCACTTCTCATAATAGGGGGTGAGGGTACAGTACCAGCAGGTGGCAGCAGGGACCTTAACCTGGTATTCTGCCATGTGGGTGCCTTTAGTTCACGCAGGCATTTGTCTGCTGGTTGATTCTTTACCTTTCTCCCCAGTTGCCCAGAGTTGGAATCTAGACAAACATGGATGCAGTCAGGCATGAAATAGCACAAGTAACATAGCTACTGTGAGCCCTGACTCCTGCTGTTGCCCCATCAGGAACCCTCAGTTGATCTCCATTTCCTACTTGAATGGGCCCATCTTCTAAAGCCCAGCACATTCATCTGTGTATTCTCTCAGTTAGGACTCACTTGCCACCTAGACTGTGCCATGCCCAGTGCTGGCTGATGGCGGGAACTTGGGAAGATACCACACAGAGATCCTGCCTATTGTCTCAGTGAAACTGAAGGAGATGATACTGACACAGGGTGAGAAGTGCCCTTTTCATGACAAGGCAAGTATGATGGCGATCCTAATGAGGGGGCAAGGTAGTCAGGGAAGGCTCCCTGGAGGAGACCAAAGCCAACCTGATTTTTAAAGAATGCAAAGAACTGGGCCACGAGAGGGGTGCCTGTTGGAAGGTCATGACATTTTATCAAAGTGGAGTCTGCATGGTAAAATAAAGTCTGGGGAGCTGAAAATATCCAGGTGCAAGTGGAGGGAGTACAAATGGCTTGCAGTTTGTGGAGCGTAGACATAGTTTGAAAATGCTGTGAGATGAGACAGAAGGCTGGAGAGTCCTGCAGTGGCATGACAAGGATCATGGATGTGTCTTATGAGTGAGCAGGGAGTCAGGAGAGGGATCGACACAGTGAGGTAACGTTTACAGAGACCCAGCACTGCTATGAAGCAGCGTGGAAGCAAGGGCCCCCAGCAGGAGCAGGGAACCCCAAGAGAAGTCCTGAATTTGAGCTTGGGCAGGTTGGGATGGAGAGGAAGGGTGGTCCTGTGAAGGATCCAGCGCAGGAAAACAGCAAGAATTTGCAGCTGGATGCAGGGAGTGCTGAGCAGGAAGGAGGGTGTCAGTGAGATTTGTTCCAGTTGTCTGAAACAAACTTGGTCCCTGTTTCAGGGACCTACTGGATGGCAGTGCCCATAGAGGGGAAAAGCATACCAGAGCAGTTGGGGGGGATGATGATTCATTCACTGTGGGCAGGGGGCTTTACAGGCCTCTGAGATAACCAGGTAAACAGGTCACCTCGTACATTGGCATACAGTTGGGAGGAGGAAGAGTGGAAGTCCCAGACAAGAGAAAGGGATGGGCGGTCACTCCTGGCAATTTGGTGGTGGAATCCAAGAGACTGCATGAGGTCATTCAGGGCAAACCCCTGGAGTCAGAATAGATGGCAACAGCTTAGGAGGAGCTTCCTGCCCCAGGGTGTGAAGGTGGAGTCCTGGTGAGCCGGGAATCAGGCATAGGTAGGCACACCTTTTCCAGTAGGGCTATTTTGCCCAGGTACGGGAGGCACACAGGAAGGCAGCTGGATTCTGCTCTTGGCTTGGGCAGTTGCAGGGTGGGTTTGGGCAGTTGCGGGGTTGGTGATGTGGGCCTTTGGGAACTGTTACAGTGTACCAGGATGAAGTGTCTCTATCTCCTCTTTCTCTCCGAGAAGAGAGGACATAGTGCCAAGTCTTGTGGTCAAGTAGTGCCTATAGGACAGAGAGGAGAGGAAGCCTGTTTCCTTGGACAGGACTTGCTTCAGGTCTCAGGGGAGCACAGACTCTCAGCAACCCCAGACAATCCTGGGCTGAGATGAGACTGGTCCTGAAGGTCCTCGTAGCCACCTGCTCTTCCCTCAGCTGTCCCAATTCCTAGGCTTTGTAAAGGGAGAGATGGAGTGGGAGGGTGGGGATCAGGAGCCAATCACATCAGTACAGCCTAAGGCCTCTGTACCTGGTATAACTAATCCTCTCTGAACAAAGCTCAGCTCCTTCTCTCCCTTCCCCTCCCTGCTCTGCTCAGCAAGAGCAGAAAAGAGATTTGAGTAGGAGAGAGAGGCCTTGCAAACTCTCAGCCCCTGGCAGCAACAAGCTGGGCCCCAGGCTCACTCTATGGAGGAGGTTAAAACAATACTTACAGTTCCTAGAGCGCAGGCACAAGTTCCCCCAGGGCCTTCAAGAGTGTGCATATTACAGGGATCCTGATCCTTGGGGCTCTGGGTCACAAGTTGTCTCATTCACTCTCCACAGCTCTGGGGCAGGCCCTGGGATAGAGGTCTGAACAGCAGAGACACAGATCTGGTGTAGGAGATGTCATTGTGCAGGCAGTTGCGCTCATGCCCATTTTACTAGAGAGTGAGGCATCCTAGGAAGGAAGAAACAAGGTGTTATGTGAGAGAATAAGAAGAGACCTGGTGTAGAATGATGTTCACTGTCCTTCCTGGTTTCACTTCTTTTTGTGCAGATTTACAGTGGCTATTTTATTCATTATGTCACCCCCACAGGCCTCCCGCCTGTGGAGAAGAATGTGGTGTTTTTTACCTGGTATGAGTGGCTCCATGTTTTGTATAAAGATGATGCAGGTAACAAGGAGTCTGGGGAACTTTCTTGCTCCTGACATTAGAAGGCCCAGGTAGCAGAGTACGAGAACAGTACTCTGGGACCATCATATCCCCTTTGGTTCTTAGAGGCCTGGGCCTCCCTTGGAGTCCTGGTACCTTACATGACAGGAACCATGTAGGCCTGGAGCTGCAGAATCCTAGAAACCATTGACCTGTGGGGCCTAAAAGCATTGAGACCTTGAACTGCAAATGTTCATGGCTCATTAGTTCTTAGGATCTTGGATCCCTCTAGCTAGGGTCGAATGCTCTAATAGTATAGAATCTCAAACCATCACACCTTGGGTAATAGAGACTTTGATACTCCCTGAGGCCATAAGTTTCACTTTTTTAAAAATTAATTTTTTAACTGGAAAGGTCAAATGTAGAGTGCTGACATTACGGTGCTGGAAAATATAGATTTCTAGAATCATATAATTTTAATCTTGCACTTCTGCCAATGCACCCTTGAATCAGAATACCGGGGCAATAAACCAAAGAGGCTTTGGTTTTAGGGCCCCAATCATAAATTTCTAGAAATGGCACTTCAAACGATTACTCTGAGCCTCTAGAATTATAAAGATCTATTAAACTGGGACAGTATAATCTTTGTACCTTAAAGCTTTCCACCACAGAGCCCTTGGGAACTAAGGCTAACTGAGTTCTCTTTTGCCAGAGTCAACTTAACTGTGGGGAGGGAAATACCCCAAGCCAGCTTCCTAGCCTTCAGTGTAGGATAAGAAAAATACTCACCTGGAACCTTTTCTAGCCTTCCTGTCTTACTCAAGGTGAGGAAAAGCTCAGAAGCACTTTCAAAGTTCGTATCCTCCCACTGGACACCTGTTTACTTAGGTTTTACCTAGTTCCTTTTTACCTAATATATCATGTCCAACTTGCTACATAAAATTACAAGGTATGGCAAAAGGAAAAAGTAATCAGTCTGAGGAGACATAGCAAATATCAGAACCTGAGTAAGACCCATCAGAGATATCGGAATTATCAGACCAAGCATCAAATGTAAAAATGACAGCAATCTATTACTTCTAGTTAAGGTCTCCATTGGAAAGAGTAGACAACATGCAAGAACAGATGTATAATGTAAGCAGAGATAAGGAAACCCCAAGAAAATCAAAAGGAGTGCTAGATTAAAAAACAACAGAAAAAAACACCGCAACAGGGGGTGTGGGACTGTGGTGCCGTGATAAAACGCTATACGCTCAAGGTGATCCCACATAGGAAGTGCCAGGTTCACACCTGGAGATGACCCCGAGAATGCCAGGCATGCATACGTGTGTGACCCAGTGCTGGCTGAGGCTGGGGGTGAATTGTGGCATCAAAATTCTATTGGGGGTGCCTCTCTTTCTGTTTCTCTGTCTCTCTGTCTCAAAGAGAAATAAACACACCTTTAAAACAAACACTAATGGGAACAAAGAATGCCTTTGATGGGCTCATCAATAAATTGGACACGTTTAAGGAAAGACTCAGAGAGCTTGAAGATGTAGCAATAAAACTTAACAAACTGAAAAACAAAGAGACGAAACAGTGACAAACAAATCTCAAAATATCCAGGAACAGTGAGACAATTATGAAAGTATTACCTATGCATACTGGGAATAACAGAAGAAAGAAAGCAACAGAAACAATATTTGAAGTAATAATGGATATACATTCTCCAAAATGAATGACAGACAACAAACCACAGCTCCAAGGAGCTCAAAGAACGCAAATAAAGATAAACACTCAAAAAAACTACACTTAGGTGGGAGGTCACCTGGTGCTGTGGTGGTTAATTCAGCTGGATCCCACATGGTCAACAATGTGGTTCTAGTCCCTGATCTGGATGCTTAAAAACCACGCCAGGCATATGTGCGCGCATGAACAAAATCCCCAAAGGAGAATAGAAGAGAAGGGATTGTGGCTTGGCCACCCACCCTGGGGGGTTATTTCTAATTTCTCTCTGTGTTCCTCTAGGGTAAGCAAGTGCACTGTATAACAAAACAAAATAAAACAAAAACCCTAAACCTAGGCATATTGTGTTGGAACTGCAGAAAATCAAAGACTAAGATAATTTTTTTTTTCCAAAAGCCAGAGAAGTAATGAACCTTACTATAGAGTAACAAGAATATGAGTTACTTGAGACTTTTCTTCAGAAATCATGGAAGCAAGAAGAGAGTAGAATGACATAATTCAAATGTTGAAGGAAAAACACCATCAGCCTAGAAATCTGTATACACCACAATTCTCCTTCCAGTGTAAAAGAGAAATACTTTTTCAGATGAACAAAAATTGAAGAAATTGTTGCCACTAGACCTGTTTTGCAAGAAATGTTGAAAGAACTTCTTCAGTGAGAAGGAAGGAAAATGCCATATAGCTCAGATATTTGGATCAACATAAAGGACATGTTGGAGAGGGAATAAATAAAGATAAAATATTTCATTTTTCTTATTAATTGATCTAACAAACAACAATTTGTTCGGAGTAATAATGGCAACAATACATGCAGTGCATATAGCTTATGGATAAGGGAAAATAATAACGATGTTATAGAGGATGGGAAGGGGAAATGGCAATACTCTGTTACAAGGTACTTACATCATGCATGAAGCTGTATAGTTTTATTTGAAAGTGCACTTGGATTAGTTGTAAAAGCATTTTGAGGACTCTAAGGCAAACATTACTTCCCCCCGCCCCCAAGTATAATGAATATGCTGAAGATGAGAGAAAACAGGATCATGTAAAATGCTTAAGTACAATCAAAGAAGTCAGTGGGGCCAGCAGGTGGTGTAGTGATTAAGGCACTGGACTACCATGTGACTGACTACGGTTCGAGTCCCGGACCTGGCAGCTTGAAACTCACGTCAGGCACGTGTGCGTGTGTGCCCAAAATCCTGAGAGAAGAATTGAGGAGAAGGGATTGTGGCATGGCCCTACCTCCTGAGGGGTGATTTATCACTTTCTGTGTCTCTGTCTCTGTCTTCCTGGTGAGTTCACGTGCCCTAAAGTGAAAAATCTCAAAAAAAAAAAAAAGAAAAAAAAAAGAAAATCATAGAAGTCAGGAAAAAATGGAAGCTTTAACAAAGAATAAGAGGAATGAAAAGAAAACAGTCACTAATGTGAGAAACATTAATCCAACTATATGAGTAATCTTTACAGATGAATGATTTAAAGACATCAATTAAAAGGCAGGGATTGTCAGTGTGGAGAATAAAACAAGATCCAACTGTATGTTGTTTATGAGAAAATTACTAAGGACATAGTTGAGCTGAACAGCACCATCATTCCATTGGATCCAATTGACATTTCTAGAATACTACATACAACAACAGCAGAATACACTTTTTTCTCAAGTTTATATGGAACATTTTTCAAGATAGACCACATTCTAAGTCATAAGACATATCTTAATGATTTTGAAAGAATGTAAGTCATAAAGTATGTGCTCAGACAAAATGAAATTAAACTAGAAATCAATAACAGAAAGAAAGCTGTGAAGTCTCTCTATATCTATTTATAGGTGTTTTTTTTTGTTTGTTTGTTTTCTGCAACAAAATGATTTTAGTTTCCAGGTGTATGCAGAGAGGACAAACGTATATAATTTCATGTGCTTCCATGAACAATCTGAGCAAGCTCAGAAAGCAATTTCTTCTTTTCATATGTTTTCCTTCGAGAGTTGTTTATTCAACTAATTTTCCCATCTTTTAATTGGGTTCATCTTTTTCTTCTGGGCATGCCGCTTGAGTTCCCCGTGTTTTCCGGTTATCAGTCCCTTAACTGAAGCATAGTTTACAAAACTTTTCTCCCATTCTGAGGGTTGCTGATTCACACTAATTACTGTGTCTTTGCTGTGCAGAAACTTCTTAATCTGACATTATCCCACTTGTCTATTTTGGGGATTATCGCCTGTGCGATAATATCATCTTTGCCTATCCCAATATCTTCCAGAGTTTTCCCAGTGTTTTTCAAGTCATTGGGTCTAGGACTTAAACCACATAGTCAGCAATATGGGATCCAGCTGCCTTAACCACCATGCCACCAGTTGGCACCATAGGTATATTTAATTCATCCCTGAAGTCTTATTTCTCACTTCTTCTAGGAGGCTTTCTGTGTGTCCTCCCCTAGATCGAGTTTGGTTTCCAACTCTGTGTTCTCATAGCCCACTCCTACCCTCTCCACTATGTAGAAATCATATGTTTACTTGTATGTATCCCTGAGTTAGACTGTGAGCTCTTTGTGGGCAAGTTCCTTTGCTGAATCATCTATGCATTCCCAGTTCCTGGCACATAATAGGTGGTTAGCACATATTTTCTGAACAAATGAATCAATGAACTAAAAAGGATCCCATGACACCACAGTAGACGCACACAAATGCACGGTCACACCAAAGACACAGGATCACACACACACACACACACACACACACACACACACATACACACACACAGAAAGACAGTGACAAGGACAGACACATAGATGGGAAAATAGAGTGATAGACTTGGGACACGAGAGACAAGCATTTCAAAGCAAAGTAGCATGAACATAGGAACACTTAGACATGCAAAGATAGGGACAGGGAGCCAGAGTGACAACATCAGGTACATCAGCTCAGAGAAGCAGACAGACGCTCTCTTGCTGAGCCTCTGTGTCTTCAAGATTTTGAGTTACAGTCCTTGTCACAAACAGTCAAGGAGACAAAAACGAGGTGACCATAACAACATACAAACTAAGAGATAGACATACACGGAGATTCAGAAACAGGAGCAGAAGGCTCAAGACACACGGGGACACAGAGACAAACAGAAAGACATTGGTCAGGACCACAGCTCAAGACATCAAGGACAGCGAGGTAGAAACTAAAATACACAGACATGCTGACTTGCAGTCATGGGGGGCGGGGGAGTGGGAGGAGAACACAGAGACACATGGCCAGAAACATACAAAGACATAGAAACAGAGACATTATACAACCCCAAACTTGGTGGCAAATCCCAGGGACATAGACGCATGCAGAGGAACACACTAAGAATGAGATAGGACCACAGACTCACATTCAGATACCCAGTGACAAAGACTTGGGGGGCTCAGACACCTGAACAATGGCAAATATCAGCAAAAAATAAAAATCAGGCCAGTTAACAGAGACGTAAACATAGGCAAGGAGCATACCCAGGTACAATGGGCACATTGTGACGCAATTACAGGGACACAGGAATTCAAAAAACAGTGACCTATAACAAGTAGGCTCAAACGTAGCTACCTAGAAACAGGCTAGACACAGGACAGAAACACAGAAATATGTCTAGAAAGACAGAGACAAGGATAAAGAAATCTAGGCACATAGAAGCAGACACACAGTATATAAGCAAGTGGACAGAAAGCCAGTGACAAGAAAGACTATCCAGAGAGGCAGGGATGCAAAGACACAGAATCAAGATACATAGAATCAAGATACACCTAAGCACATCAGAAATGCTAATACATAAAACAGGCAACCGAGGCCACAGACAAAGGGATGGGGTCAGTGGATCTGGACCATGGACCTGGATAGGAACTCAAAGATAAAAAGACATAGATTCAAAGAGTACCTGACTCAAAGAGACAGGGACAGACAGGTGATGAGTCAGATCAAAGCAACTCCTCTCCCTTAAATCATGTCCAGAATGATCCCTTTTATCTTTTACTTGATTTCAGAGACATTGGTCTCTGGATTAAATATGTAAATCAAACAAGATACTTTTGTTTCATTTCACTGACTGTACAGGGGGAATGGAACCACTGTTTGTGCAAAAAGGTTTTACCATTACTAGACTACTTTTTATGATCCTGTACTCTAAGAGCAAAAGCACACTGTACTACGTTTTATGATCCTGTACTCTAAGAGCAAAAATTTCAACTGGCTTTCTCTTTTATTCTTGCAAAGACAAATTGAGTGGTTTATTGCATTACAGATCTAATATACCTTTTTATTATAAAGGACTAACCACCCTAGAAAAAGGAAATGATGTCATAGGAATTGCTCAGTAAGCTCTCATTACCTCATGATTTTATGTTTTGCATCTGTGTTGAATTTGATATCTTCTTTTATGATGATTTGTTGTTCTACAGTATATTATAGTTAACGCAATAAAAATTATTTTAAAAAATGAACAAACCCAGGGACAGACTGAGAAAGAGAAAGAGATGCAGAGAGACATCCTGACAAAAAGACCCAAAACAGGAACATATTAATGGAGATCTAGAAGAAAAGACCCAAAGACTGAAAAAGAGGCATTGATTCACTGAAGACACAGCCACAATAACATAAATAAACAATAATACAGAGACATTGAGAAAGGCTGGGGAAAACAGATGGAGAAGAGAATAAATACCAAAACACAGAGACACAGACACCGAGAGCGGTCCCAGAGATGCACAGGTTCAAGGACACACCTACTCATGGCACACAGAAGAAGCAATATGCAGATTCATGAACATGCAGACATTGGAACACAGGGGCTCAGAGGCACTAGACACAAAAATACAGAGACTCAAGGATACATTTACACTGGATTATAAAGGTTCAGGGATGCGCAAAGACACGGGGGTGCACAGACATACAGACACTGGAGCACAGAGGCTCATGATGTGCCCAGACAGAGATATCCAGAGATTAGATCACATGGCAATACTTAAGGACTTGTAATGGCTCAGGGACACACAGACTCAGGGATGTGCAGACATTCAAGGACACACGAAGATTAAGAAAAATGCAAAAATTCAGGGATATGTAAAGCATAGGGAACATAGAAAAACCCAAAGGTGCACAGAAAAAAGGACACACAATCACTCAAGCACAGAGGATCACTGGAGACCCAGACTGTGAGACACAGATCCATGGGCACACAGAGACACAGAGACACGGGCACTAGAACAGAGGTCCAGCATATACAAAAACTCAACGGCATTCAAGGACAAGGATATACAGACCCTAAAACAGAGAGATCAGAGACACAGAAGCAAGGGAATACAGGAACTCAGGGACACCCAGAGATGGGGTTATACCACCACTGAAATATTGATACTAATAGGATGTATGACACAGGGAAACATAAAAGAATGGGACACAGAAACAGACTTACAGAGAAACAAGGACATACGGATACTGGACCACAATACACAAAAGGAACCATAGATACCAGAATGCAGAGACATTGGGACACGTAAACTCTGGGAAACTGGAAGATGTAGGTATTGAAAAATAGTGCACCACTTGCTATAGAGATGATAAAATGTACTCAGACTCTAGAAAACATAAGCAACCATTTAAACACACAGAGAAACTACTGGCACGTAGAAATTCCTAACACAGAAACACCAGAACAGATGTTAGAACAAATATGGGGACACTGACATATAGAGGCAATAGGACAAGGCACTGGGATATGCAGACAAACAGACATAGATAACCTGGGATACACACATTAGGACACATATATCCCTAGGATACAAGGAAACTAGAATATGGAGACAGAAAGCATGCAGAAACTGATGGTAGAAGACACAGCAACATGTTGACACGCTGACACATAGAAAATGAGGCACATGGGCATTAAAAAAATAAAAACAGACACATGAACACTAGGATTCACAGCAATGGAGAAAAAACGAGTCTCTCTCTGCGCACACACACACAAACACACACACACACAATGAGGTTTATTGGCACCAGGACTCACAGACCCTGGGACACACACACTGGGACATGCAGACTGGGAAAACAGACATTGTGACACACAGATGCTAGAATACAACACTGAGGTACACAAAGACACCAAAACTGTGAGACAGAATGCAATATGCATATAGTCACAGGCATATGTAAATACTAGAGCATTACAGAAATTGAGGAACACAGATACTGGGACATACACAAACACCAAGAGAGACAGATACTGTAACTTACAATCATTAGGATATAGAAAGCGGACGAATATGGGAGATTTACTGCTGAGTGAAGCAAGCCAGGCTATGAAAGGGAGACAGTGTACGTGTCTCCACTTAATATATACTGACTGTCCACACTCTATGTTGGAAACTGAAAGATTAGAGGATATAGAAGCATGAGAAATTATTGTGGATACTGGAGACAGTGTGGAAAGAGGTTTGGAGAAGAGGGAAAATGTGAGCAAATAAATTAAGAAGAAAAGTAGGGGCAAGACATTATGGGACACAGAAATGGATTTTTATCTGCTGATGATAATGTGTATAGTATCTTCAACTGGACTGGTGTGAAGTGTACTTCATTTTGGATAAATTCTCTTTACAAAATGAGGGATATATAGTGATTGACTGTAGAAAAGAAAAGGAAATAAAAGAAAAGGAAAAAAAACAGCTATTGGGACACCCAGACATTAGAGTACATCATTAGATGTACATTAGAGACTGTGATTACAGACACTGGAAAATATATGTGACTCTCAGTCATTTTAATACATAGACATCGAGAGCAGACACTGAGACTCATAGAGACAGGGGCACACAGACATTGGGGCATAGTCAAGGGTCAAGACAGAATTGGGAACCTATAGACATTGGGGTACACAAACACTGGGATACTCAAACATTGAGGCACACAGACTCTTGGGTGTACATGGAGACACAGCTTCTGAGACATGCAGACTTTGATATATGGAGATAGTGGAGCACTCAGTCTCTGTGACACCCAGACTCTGGAAAATAAAGACATTGGTGTACAAATAATGATGTTCCAACCACTGGGACATATAGACACTGAGATGCATAGACTGATCCAGACATTGTGGCACACAGATACACACAAACACACAGAAACTGGGATATACTGATACTGGAAAATATTCAGACACTGGGATACATAGCCACTGGAACATTCACTGAGACATATAGACACGGGCATATGCATACACAGTCACAGATCTCAAGGCATGCAAAAATACTGAAACATGTAAGCACATTACAATATGCTTACTCTGGGACACAGAGTTACTGAAACACACAAACGCTGGGATCTATAGAAACTACAGTAAACAGAAAATGGGATATTGCAGAACCTGAGAAACACAGATATGAGACCATATGCAGACACACAGACATGCAGATGCTGAGGCAAAACCACTGGGATACACAGACACTGGGACATGCAGTTTTCAAAGACATTGACATAAAAAGACACTAGTATAAAAACACTAGGGCACAGACAGGGTTAGACACTGAGACACACAGAAACACTGATATTCAGATATACAACCAACATGCTGACACTGAGACATGCAGACACTAGGGCCATGCAAACATGAATGCACTTATTTATACATATAAGAAAAAATTGTATGCCTGCTCTGGTACATAGCCACTGGGATGAACAGCCCTTGAGACATTTAGACACTGGATATACAGAGACACAGGGACATACAGTCACCGAGACACTCAAACACTCGGACACATAGACAGTGGGGCACAGATACTGGGATATATAGGTACTGGGACACACAGATACTGGTGCATACACATGGGGCACACAGACATCAGCATAAACCAATGCTGGGACTTTCATAGGCTGACACAGACACTAGGAAACAAGCAATAAGACGCACGAACACTGGGAGATACAGACACTGGGATACACAGACATGGGACTCAGAAAGTGAGACACACATGCACTTGAATTTAGACACCAAAACACACAGACACTGAGATATAGTCAATGGAAATGATAAAACATTGAGACATACAGACAATGGGACGAAGAGACATTGGGAAACAGGCAGTAGGATATACAGACAATGGGATATTTGATTGAGAAACACAAACCCAAGCAAATGTAATCAATGGACACACAAAGACACTGGAATAGACAGGCACTGGGACACACAGATACTGAAAATCACAGACTGGGGCAAAAATTCATTGGAATATACACAGATACTAGGAAACACAGACTTTGAGATATATAGCCACTGGATCACACTGAAACTTGAAAAACAGAGAGGCTGAGATATACCCAGACATTGAGACACACAAACACTGCCAATACAGTCACTGAGACAGACATACACAGACGTTAGAGTGCAGAGAAACTGGCACTTACACATAGAGGTAAAGGCCATCACTGGGAAATACAGGTGTTGGGCTATATCGATACATACACTCACACTAAGTTACATAGCCACTTGAGCATAGAGAAAAGTCAAGACATACTGGGACATTGAGACATTGGGGGGAAAAAAAGACACTAGGACATAAAGAACTTAAGACACCCAGAAGCTGAAACATACCAACACTAGCACACAGAGTCACTGAGACATACTTAAACACTGCAACATTCAGACAGAGGAACACAAAGATGCTGGGATATACAAACAATGAAACATACAGACAACATGAAACACAAAGAGTCTGGGAAACAAAGCTTCTGAAGCGCTCTTGATGCCCGACTTTACAGAAGCATAGCATTCTACCACTGACAAAGGGAAGAAAAAGAGAGAAAGGGAAGCAAGGGTCTCATTCTGAGTCCTGAGACAGGGGAGGGCCCAAGAGTGCTCTTTGTAGGGGAAAGTATTGTCTAGAGAAGGTGCATGGTAGGAGCAAACAAGTAAAGTGGAAGGAAGGAGTGTGGATGAGAAATGTGATCTTTCTCTTGAGGCCAGTAACCCCAGTGCAGTTTTGGGCAGGAGGTGGAGATGTTTGGAGCGAGACTTGAAGGAAAGAACAGAGGAGGGAGGTCAGGCCTTGCTGGGTTGTTAATAGGAATGAACAAACGCAAAGACTCCACTTCGGCTCTCACACACACACCCTTCATTCACTCATTTGACAAACTTTTTTTTTTGGAGAGGTTTTTGCTATAGGGCACGTGTGTTCGCCAGACAGACAGAGAGAGCCAGAGAGATAGAAAGCGAGAAATCACCCCCCAGGGGGGATGGCCACGCCACAATCCTTTCTCCTCCATTCTCCTCTTGGAATCTTGGGAACACACACACACACACACACACACACACACACACACACACGTGGCATGAATTTAAGACAACGGGTCCAGGACTCGAACCGCGGTCGACTACGTGGGAGTCCAGCGACATAGCCATTATGCTAACTGCCGTTCTCTCATTTGACAAACTTTTATCACAGGCTTTCTCTGTGCCCATCCCAGTGCTGGGCCCTATTTTATTCCTAAATCATAAAGTATATATCCCCACTTGGGAATACAGGTGCTGAAGCAGAAAATAAAGACACAATGTAACCAATGCTAGGACAGAAGAGAGCACAGGAGTCTGTCTAAAAGTGGGAGCCCCAGATGCTCAGAGAATCCAGCCTGGGGATCATGGCAAGCTTTCTAGAAAAACAATACCCAGGCCTCGTCTAAATGGACAGAGTAGATAAAGAGGAGATAATGGCAGGAAGGAACATTGCAGACATAGGGGTTACCTTAAACAAAGGTTGAAAAATTTGTTTTTTATCTATTCATTAATTCCACTAACACTAGTGAGCACCTAGTAAGCACAAGCAGTATGCTAGATGTTGAGAATTCAGAAGTAAGTAAATGCACATGGGCCATGCACACATAGAGCTTACTTTCTATGAGGGAACAGAGGAAAATACCAAATTCTGTACAGAGAACAGTTCAGCATAGCAGAAACAGAGGGATCAAGGGTGGGAAGAGAGGAGGAGTTGAGGAACCAGCAATTAGCGTAATGGCTATGTCGCTGAACTCCCATGTAGTCGTCCCCGGTTCGCGTCCCGGACCCGGTGACTGAAAACTCATGCCAGGTGTGTGTGCGTGCATGCCCAAGATCCCGAGTGGAGAACAGAGGAGGAGGGATTGAGGCATAGCCATCCCCCCCCAGGGGGTGATTTCTCACTTTCTGTCTCTCTGTCTCTCTCTGTCTGGCGAGCGCACGCGCCCTATAGCAAAAACCTCTACAAAAAAAAAAAAAGAAAGAAAAAAAAGAAAAAAAAGATAAAAAGAGGATGAGATGAGATGTGAATGGGACAGGAGACAGATCATGGAGGTTTCTATGGACTATGGTATTTGGAGTAGGACACTGGCAATAGGTTGGAGAGATGAGGACAGATTGGAGATATAATAAAGATGTAAAAGTGGGACGTTATGATGACTGATTTGATTGGAAGTAAGGGAGAGAAAGGAGTCTAGCGTTACTTCCATGTTTATTTCCAGCTTGAGAAACTGGGTCAATATTGGAGCCATTTTCCGAGATGATGAATCACGGGAGAAGAAGCAGGTTTGGCTGGGAAACATAGATTAGTTTAAGGTATCTGTGGGTCTCCCCAAACATTTATTCATTAGTAAATCTCACCTCTGTCTCTAAACATCTTGAGATGTCATCAGTCTCTTTGTTAGAATATTTTTGGTTGTAAATAACAAAAAATTCAACTCACGTTACTTTAACATAAGGAATTAACTGGTTCATGGAATTGAGAAAGAATTCAGAAGTACAGTGAGCTTCAGATGAATGCTCAACCAATCTAGATAATTAATTGTGTCACCAGGAGTCCAGCTTCTTTTTATCTCCCTATTCTGTCTTCTACAGAGAGCTACTCTGTCCTAAGCTTAGCTCCCCTGATAGATAACAGGATGATACCATCAACAACATTGAACAAAAATCCTGAGCCAAACTCTAAGTTGAGTACATACCTTCCTCTGAGCCAGTCACGATGTCCTGATGGGATTGTGCTAACTGGCTTAGGTCAAATCTGGGCCTATTCTTGGATATAGGGCTTGTGTCAACCCCACACAACTACATGACTACAATATACTGGATGAGGGGTGAAATGGATGCTGGATAGGCCACCAAGCATGTCACTACATTAGAATAAATGGTTTAGCCATAATAAGCATTGTAAACTAGGTCAAAGAATAAGAACCCAGCTGAGAAACAGTAATTGTGTTAGACAATCTGGGCAAGGTAAAGCTAGTGCAATGCAGCCAAAATGCTCGAGCTTCCTAGAAGCCATGACATAAAACAACACAGTGATGAGCTTTGAAGGTAATCCTCCTCTAGCTGCTTCTTCATAGTAACTGCTATGATAACAATCACTGCATCCCCTGCCTTTTCTCATGTAAGTCAGATAGAATCTGCAGTTTGTAAATGCCTCTACTAACAGAGGATAAAAGTAATGCCAACAGACAGTGCACAACTTACTTTGAAGGGCAAAAGAAGTGAATGGCTCATAGAGCCAAGACTAGAAACCCCAATGTGTCAGTTCTTAGCTGTAAACAATAGGAAAAAGAAAAATAAATAACCTCTGGCTGATATAAACAGAAAGGAATTTGCTGTAACAGGTATTAGATTGCTCAGAAATGGCCAGCTCAGTGGTGCAACAGTAAGTACTAAAGAGAAGCTGGATTCCACATGGCAATGAGGTTCAAATCTCTGGCCTGGTTGATCTGAAATACACCAGGCATGCATACAAACCCAGGGAATGATGGGCTACATGACTAAAGGAAGGATGTTTCAGTGTGAGCAGACCTTGTGGAGAGTGCCTCTCTCTTTCCACTCTCGTGCACATATGTACACTAACATGAATAAAAACAATTAAAAAGAAATAGAGCATTCAGGAATTCTCTTTCCACAGCAAAAGGGAATCAAAATGAACTCAGAAGTGCAGAAACCTTCTCCAAAGAGTTATTCAAAAATGAAAACACCACCAAATGACTAAAAGTTGCAGAGGAACCTCGAGTGTGAGAAAACCAGGAAACCCTTCTCCAATCAAGACAACAGAAATTCACCTCCAACTTTTGAAAAAGCAGAAGTTACTAAAATGTCAGAAAAAGAATTCAGAACATCCGTGGTGACAAAACTCTATGAGATGTATAGTAAGTGGTGTATAGTGATTGATTGTATCAAATAAATTTAAAAAGAAAATAAAACTCTATGAGATGTAACAGAAAAGAGACAGAAAACTCCAGAAGATGAGGAAGTCCTTCCACTATTCAAAAAAGAATTGGATACCATTAAAAATAATCATATGAAACTGTTAGAGATGAAGACTGTAATACAGAAAATCAAAACTTCTCTGAAAAGTATTAAAAGCCAATTAGACCAGGCAGAAGAGGACCTAATCTCAGATCTAGGAGGCAAAACTTCTGACCTAGAAAAATCAGCAAAGGACTGAAAAAATAATCAAAATAAAATGAGGACAATATACAAGAAATACTAGATAGCATTAAACACTGAAACATATGAATAATTGGTATCCCAGAAGGTGAAGAAATTAATGAGGGCATTAATAATCTATTCCACATAATCCTAGAAGAACACTTTGCAAATATAGAGAAGCACTCCAACATCCAGACTCCAGAAATATAAAGGACCCCAAAAGAATCAACCCCAAAAGATCCTCTCCATATCACATCATAGTCAGGTTGGCCAAAACCACAGATAAAGACAAGATACTAAAAGTGACAAGAAAGAAGTGTCAAGTTACTTCCAAAGGTTATCCCATTAGGTTAACGTCATCTCTCTCACCAGGAACAATGCAAGCAAGAAAAGAATGGAAAGATAGAGAAACAATTTCAACCAAGATTACTATACCCGGCAAGAGTATCCTTCATATGGGAAGAAAATATAAAAACCGTCTCAGATAAACAAACCTTAAAGAATTTATGAACACTAGACCAGCTTTACAAGAAATTCTGAGGAGAGAGCTATATCAGGAAAACAAACAAAAAAAAACTAACAGAGATAAAAGAATACTAAAATTAAAAAATCTCAGGAAAATGGCCAAATAATGGTAGGGACAAGTCCAGAAATATTAATAATGTTGAATATTAATGGATTAAATTATTCAAATAAGAGATACAGATTGGCTGACTGGAAGAAGAAAGAAAGAGAAAGAAAGAAAGAAAGAAAGAAAGAAAGAAAGAAAGAAAGAAAGAAAGAAAGAAAGAGAAGCCCTCTATTTTTCAACAGTTATTTTATTTGACTTTATTTATTAATTTATTTTAATTTGACCACATGAGGACAGAGTGAGAGAGAGAAAAAGTGAGAAAGCAAGCCACCAGGTCCAAGACTCAAGCCAGGGTCAGTCATGTGGGAGTCCAGCACCCTTAAACGTAGACTAAAAGTGAAGGACTGGAAAAACGTATTCCATGTGAACAGAAACCAAAAAAGACCTGGAGTTGTGATGCTAATTTCAGACAAAAGAGTCTTTAAAACAAAACTGTAAGAAGAGACAAAGAAGGGAATTGGGTAGCAGAAAACGGGTTAATTCATCAAGAAGATATAATGCATGTAAATATCTATGCATTCAACTCAAGAGCACTCAAACACGTGAAGGAAAGATTGCTAGATCCAAATGGAGAGATAAACTGCAACACACTAATTGTTGGGGATCTCAACACCCCACTATATCCTTTGGACAGGTCATCTAGACAAAAAATAAGCAAAGAGATATTGGATCTAAAGGATACCATGAATCAAATGGACTTAAATACATCTATGGAACCTTCCACCCTAAAACCATGAAATATACTTTTTTCTCAACTCCACATGGAAACTTTTGGAAGATTGACCACATGATAGGGCATAAATCAAGCCATCACAGATTCAAAGGCATAGAATTTATACCTAGCATTTTCTCTGACAATGATGGAATTAAACTTGATATTAATTTCAGAAAAAAAACCATGAAAATACACAATCATCTGCAAATGAAATAGCTTATTCCTGAATGACTTCACACCTACTGAAGAAATTAAGACTGAAATCAAAATATTCATGTAAACCAATAATAATGAGTACATGAGTTCCCATACTCTATGGGACATATCAAAACCAGTCATGAAAGGGAAGGTCATAGCAATTAGTGAACATAAGAAAAAGGTGGAAAGATGGCAAGTGGACAACCTAATATTTTGCCTCAGAGAATTGAAAAAATGATAACAAAAAATCCAAAAAATGCAAGGAGAAATGAAATAATAAATATTTGAGCAGAAATAAATGAAATAGAAAATAAACGAATTATATAGAAAATGAATGATAGCAAAAGTTCATTCTTTGAAAAGGGAAACAAGATTTATACACCATGAGCTAGACTAATTAAGAAGAGAGAAAGGAACCAGATAAAACAAATTTGCAATAAATTAGGAAATATTACAACAGATAGAAATAATGAACATCATTAGAGGATATTACAAATGACTATAATGCCAACAAACAAGAAAACCTGGATGAGATGCACGAATTCCTGGACACACATAATCTACCAAGATTGACTCAGGAGGACACAGAAAACCTGAATAGATCCACAACAAGGAATGAGAGTGAATCAGTAATAAATAACTTTTCACTCAAGAAATGCCATGGTCTTGATGGCTTATCTTCTGAATTCTACAAAACGTTTAAAGAGAGTTAACCACCATTCTACTAAAGTTATTTTTAAAGATTCCAACGGAAGGAACCTCCCAAATTCATTTTATGAAGCCTTCTTCACCCACATCCCCAAAATAGACAAAGGCATGACAAGGAAGGGAAACTATAAAACAATATCTCTGATTAATATAGATGCAAAGATTCTCAACCAGATACTAGCAAATCATATCTAACAACATATAAAAAAGATTATATATCACAATCAGGTAGGCTTTATTCCAGGGATGCAGGGCTGGTTCAACATACCCCAAACCATAATATACCCTCTTAAGAGTAAGAAACATAAAATCCAGGGCCTGTGCGGCCGGGCACCTGCGCGGCCGGGCCTCTGCTCCACGTGCTGCGCGGCCAGGGTTCTGCTCTGCGTGCCGCAGCTGGGGCCGCCTGGCCCCCGCTGCCTCTCCGGCGCTGGGTGTGTCCCGTGCTCGGTGCTGAGGCAGGACGGTGGCATGGAGCAGCTGAAGTCACCGGCGCCCACATGGACCAGCAGCGTGGAACAGCTGAGGTCGTTGTCCTTCCTTTCTCTGGCCAGGCGGGCGAACAGGAGGTGGTGCTGGGTCCCGCGCACATTTGTGTGCTGGGGGCTGGCGTGTG
>NW_006203565.1:145721-146410 GCF_000334495.1 Tupaia belangeri chinensis
GTGCCCAAGATCCCAAGAGGAGAATGGAGGAGAAGGGATTGTGGCATGGCCATCCCCCCCGGGGGGTGATTTCTCACTTTCTGTCTTTCTGGCCAGCACATGTGCCCCATAGCAAAATCCTCTCAAAAAAATTTTTTTGTTTTTTTTTTTGTTTTTTTTTTTTTGATACTATTGGGTCTTCTATGTAAACAATCATGTCATCTGCAAACAGAGATAATTTTAGTTCTTCTTTTGCTATTGGAATGCCTTTTATTTCTTTCTCTTGTCTGATCACATTGGGTAGGACTTCCAGTACTATACTGAATAGTAGTGGAGAAAGTGGGCGGTCTTGTCTTGTACCAGTTTTTAGTGGAAAAGCTTCCAGTTTTTCCCGATTAAGTATAATGTTAGGTATAGATTTTTCATAGATGGCTTTTGTTATGCTAATAACTATCCTTCTATGCCAATTTTACTGAGTGTCTTAATCGTGAATGGATGTTGTATTTTTTCAAATGATTTTTCTGCATCAACCGAAATGATAATATGTTTTTTATCTTTCTTTCTGTTAATATGGCATATTACATTTATGGTCTTGTGTATGTTGAACCAACCTTGCATTCCTGGAATAAAGCCCACCTCGTTGTGACGAATAATCTTTATTTTATTTTATTTTTTGGAGAGGTTTTTGCTATAGGGAGCGTGCGCTCACC
>NW_006203565.1:146656-150453 GCF_000334495.1 Tupaia belangeri chinensis
AAGTATCTTGTTGAGAATTTTTGCATCTATATTAATCAGAGATATAGGTCTGTAATTTTCCTTTTTTGTCATATCCTTATTCGTTTTGGGAATGATGCTAATGGAGGTTTCATAGAATGAGTTTAGAAGGGTTTCTTCCTTTTGTATTTCTAGAAACAGTGTGAGTAGGATGGAGGTTACCTCTTCTTTAAAAGTTTTGTTAAATTCAGCAGTGAAGCCATCAGGACATGGACTTTTCTTTACTGTAAAGTTATTTATTACTGATTCAATCTCATTGTTTGTTATAGGTCTATTCATACTTTCTATGTTTTCTTGAGTCAATCTTGGTAGATTATAAGTCTCCAGAAATTTGTCCATTTCATCCAGCTTTTCTTGTTTGTTGGAATATAGTCGCTCCTAGTACCCTCTAATGATGTTTTGTATTTTTGTTATATCTGTTGTAATGTTGCCCGATTCATTGCAAATTTGATGTATCTGGTTCCTTTCTCTCTTCTCAATTAGTCTAGCTAATGCTGTGTCAATCTTCTTTATCTTTTCAAAGAACTGGCATTTGCTTTTATTTATTTTCTGTATAATTTGCTTATTTTCTATTTCATTTATTTATGCTCGAATTTTTATTATTTCTTTCCTCCTGGCATTTTTTTTGGATTTTTTTCCCATTCCCTGAGGCATGATGGTGGATTTTCTTTTTGCCACCTTTCCATCTTTTTCTTGTGCACACTAATTGCTATGAACTTCCCCCTTATAACTGCTTTTGCCTGTCTCACAAATCATGGAAACTTGTGTACTTATTATCATTTGTTTTCATGAATTTATGATTTCCGTCTTAATTTCTTCAATAGTCATGAAGTGGCACTAGCCATTCAGGTGGATACTAAAGGAAAAATTAAATATGATGAAATTGCTCTACAAGGATAGTGAAAAGACAAGGTAATTTATAGCAAATACACTGATTTGGTTCTGAAGGAAGTTATGAAAACAGATGATTCAGACCTGCAAAGACCTGATGAAGAAACTATTAAATAGATAACAGAAAAGACAAGGGTAGCCTTAGAGAAATCTTTATCACAGAAGGTTGCTGCTGTCATGCCAGTTTGAGCAGCTGATGAGCTGGCTCCTGCTCAGTATAGCCGGTGTACACTATCTCAGCAAGGAGTGACTTTCAACTCTGGAGCTAAACAGAGGGCCATTCGAATGATAGAAATGCAGAAAGATCCAATGGAGCCACCAAGGTTCAATATTAATAAGAAAATTCTCTGGGGACCACCTTTTCCTCTTGCACCTGTCATACATTCTCCCAGCAGAAAGATGACTGTAAAGAAACAAGAGAGTGGAAGATCCCTTCTTACATTTCAAACTGGAAAAATGCAAAGGGTATACAATTCCATTAGACAAACGTCTAGCTGCTGACAGAAGATGACTACAGACAATACATATAAATGGAAAATTTTGCCAACTGGCTGAAACCCTCTACATTGCTGATTGGAAGGATCATGAAGCTGTGGAAATGCATGCCCAAGTAGAGAGAAAGATAATTCAAAAAGAAAAGGAGAAACTTAGAGAAGTGGTCCAAAAAAGTCAGAGAGAGGAGAGCTGGAATCAAAACCCATGTGGAAAGAGGATGGAGAGGCATGTGAGAGAGATGAAATCTGGCATGATAGGCAAAAAGAGAGACCGCATGATAGGAATCTTTCCAGAGCAGCACCTGACAAGAGATCTAAACTGCAGAGAAATGGAAATTGGGGTACCAGTGAAGTCATTGCTCTTAGTGTGCCCAATCCATGTATTTCCAATGAAGTTCAATATGACTGGTGGCTCTTCAACCAATCCAGGGGTATGGACAGTGAATTTGCAGGTGGAGAAGATGAAATTTACAATGTTTATGATCAAGACTGGAGAGGTGGTAAAGACATGGCCTAGAGTATTTGTAGGCCCAGTAAAAACCTGGATAAGAACATGTATGGTGATGACCTAGAAGCCAGAATAAAGACGAACAGATCAACAGATTTGTTCCTGACAAGGAGTACTCTGGTTCAGACCATAGACAGAGAGGACAGGATGGACCAGCTCAGTTTGAGGAAGATCTTTTTGGTTTGGACAAGTTTTTGTAAGAAACCAAACAACATGGTAGCTCTAAAAGACCTTTAGATAGCAGCCATTCCAAGGAACATGAGCATGAATGCAAGAAAGGTAGAAAGGAGTAGATAAATCATCTCTTTGTAGCGAATGGACTAATACCCTAATGATGCAAGTCATATGCGGGAACATTTTGTAAATGATCAGGATAAAAACCAAATCTGAGTGCCAGATCCCAGTGCTACATTTTATTACTGAAGTACAGGGGACAAAAATTCAACTTGGAACTATTTAAATTTTTTTAAAAAAATTATTATTTTTATTTCACTTTTTTTATACATTCAATACCATTTTTTAGCTTACAAAGTCAGTATTTCAATATGTGAACATTTCTCCCTAGTCCAGTTGATTAAACTATAAAATATCTTCAATAGATAATACCACATTTCTTTGTCCCATTAATGTTTTGCCTCTGAATTTTTCTTCTAAATGTCCTTCCTCAGGCCCTACTCTTCCACACACACTATATCTGGTATTTACACCTATTTATTGTGTTTGTATATCCCTTAGTCAATCAGTTTCAGTCATAGAGTGCAGACACACGGTATATATTAAGTGGGGACATGCAATGTCTCTCCTTCATAGCCTGGCTTGCTTCACTAAGGAGTAGATCTTCCATATTTTTCCACTTTCTGTCAAAAGCCAGGGTTTTGTTGTTTTTATGGCGGAATAGTATTCCATAGAGTATATGTGCCATAGCTTTTCAATTCATTAGAATTCATCTGTTAGGGGGCATTTGGGCTGGTTCCATGTCTTAGCAATTGTGAATAGTTATGCAATAAACATCGATGTGCAAGCACTTTTCCATTGAAGTCCTTTGGGTAGATACCAAGGAGTGGGATTGCTGGATCACATGGGAGTTCTATTTGTAGATTTTTGAGGAATCCCCAAATTGTTCTCCACAGTGGCTAGACCAATCTACATTCCCACCAGCAATGTAAGAGAGTTCCCTTTTCACCACATCTCCGCCAAAACGTATCATTTTAAAAAATTAATTACTTAATTTATTTGTCATTTCATTTTCTTGTATACATTCAATCGCATTATTATTTGGCTTACAAAATAGATATTTCAACAGGTGAACATTTCTCCCTAATACAGTTGATAAAACTACAAAATATCTTCAACAGATAATACCACATTTCTTTGTGACATTAATACTTTGCTCCTTATTTTTCTTCTAAATGTCCTTCCTCAGACCCTCCTCTTGCACACACACTATATCTGGTATTTACATCTATATACTGTGTTTCTATATCCTTTAGTGAATTAGTTTCAGTCATAGAATGCAGACACCTAGTATATATTAAGTAGGGACATATGATGTCTTTCCTTCATAGCATGGCTTGCTTCACTCCTCAGTATGTCTTCCATATTCATCTACTTCCTATCAAAAGCCAGGGTTTTGTTGACTTTAGGGCTGAATACTATTCTATTGAGTATAGTTGCCACAGTTTTTCCATCCATTCATCTTTTTGTGGGCATTTGGGTTGTTTCCATGACTTAGCAATAGTGAATAGTGCCACAATAAACATTGATGTGCAAGCACTTTTCTGATTGAGTATTCTTCTGTCCTTTGGGTAGATACCAAGGAGTAGGATTTCTGGATCATATGGTAATTCTATTTATAGATTTTTGAGGAATCTCCAAATTGTTCTCCA
>NW_006203565.1:150476-167683 GCF_000334495.1 Tupaia belangeri chinensis
GAGTTCCTTGTGTATTCTGGTTATCAGTTCCTTATCTGAGGCATAGTTTACAAAAATATTTTCCCATTCTGAGGGCTGTCGATTCACACTAATTACTGTGTCTTTTGTCATGCAGAAACTTCTTAGTCTGATATAATCCCACTTGTCTATTTTGGGTATATAGACTGTACTTTGGCATCTTATTTAAGAAGTTTTTGGCTACCTCAATGTCTCCCACAGTTTCCCCAGTGTTTTCCAGGAGCAGTTTTATATTTTGAGGTCTTAGGTTTAGATCTTTGATCCACCTTGAGTTCATTTTTTTTTCAAAAGTGAGAGGTAAAGGTTCAGATTCATCTTTCTGCAGGTAGAAATCCAGTTTTTCCAGCACCATTTGCTGAAGAGGGTTTTCTTTTCCCACTGTATTGACTGGTACCCCTTGTCAAAAATGAGTTGTCTGTATGTTTGGGAATTTATTTCCAGGGACTCTATTCTGTTCCATTGGTCCACATGTCTTTTTCCGTGCCAGTACCATACTGTTTTGATTTCCACAGCTTTGTAGTATATTTTTGTGTCAGGGAGTGAGATCCCACCCACTCCACTCTTCTTCTGCAGAATTGCTTAGGCAATACAGTGTCTTTTATGATTCCAGACGAATTTTATGATTTTCTTTTCTAGATCTGTGAAGAATGTGTCTGGTACTTTGGTTGGCATTGCATTAAATAGGTAAATTAATTTGGGTAGAATTGCCATTTTTATTATATTAATTCTTCTAATCCTGGAACATGGGATGTCCTTCCACTTTTTTGTGTAATTTTCAATTTCTTTTTTCAGCTCCTCATAGTTCTTCTTATGGAGGTCTTTAACTTCTTTGGTTAGATTTATTCCTAAGTTTATTATACTTTTTGTGGCTATGGTAAATGGAATTACTTTTTTCAGTTCTATCTTAGTCTACCTGTTGTTCGTATATAGAAATGCTAAAGATTTCTATATATTGATTTTGTATCCTGCAACTTTACTGTATTCGTTTATTACTTCCAGAAATTTTTTCATGGAAACCATTGCATCTTCTATTTATACATCATGTCATCTGCAAATAGAGAGAGTTTCACTTCTTTTTTTTTTTTCAAAAGTTAAATTTTATTTCCAGCTCTCAATTTTTGAAACATCATTTAGGTTTATAATTGGTGTTATCTGTCACCAAGTAGCAGAATACAATTCTTGTACTTGATAAATAATCTTCTATACTAAAATACGTACCAGTATGTCTTAAGAAGTTACTAAAAATATGCAATTTATATTTAACTACTTTCAATAAGCTGGAAAGTACAATGTTTAAATTTTCTAAGAGGAAAAATTATTTGATGGTTTTTGCAGTTCCCAGAATAACTGGTCCACAGTAAGCCAGTCTTGAAGAAATAAACTGAATATTACAGACCCTACAATGATAGCTTTGTTCTGTTTCTAAAATAGAGACATTACTAATCCCAACTCCAGTGGTGCTTTTCCTATGCTTAAGCAGAGCTGCTCTGCCACAGTTTGTCAAATGCTTTATGGCTGGGGAGTATAAAAGGTGAACAACTCCTTTCCGAGTTTTATTTCAGGAGAAGACCAACTAGTTATCAATAATATATACTGGGACATATTTAACAAACAGAAGATAATTAATGTATTATATCTAAGGGTATTATATAAGGTTTTCACAGCATCTCTCCATTTTTTTAAAATAATATTCCAATTCGGCAGAAGAAGACTTAAAAAATCTAGCCTTTTAAAAGTTGAAAAATTTAGAGTGAATCTTTTAAAACACATTTAAACAATCAGAAGTTTAATCACAACAAGGGACTATGAAGGAAGAATGAAAAATGCAAAGGAAGCTTTATAGTAAATGAAAGTACAGTGCTTTGAAATGCCCCAAATGCACAATGCACAAGAACTCCTAAGTCATGTAGTTTCCTTATTGACCACATGGCTACAGTTCAAATGTACTGTTCTGAAATTTTTACCTGGTAACCTTCCAAAATTGCTTTTAAATAAAGTTCTTAAATTGAAGCAATAAACAAAAAGATATGCATAAACAATCCAGCAATTTATCAAAAGACACATAAGAAATTTCAACTCTTATTCTCTGAGAGTTATAAAAATCAATATTTTGGCTAAGTTATTAATATAAACATGTTTATAATACAATTATTTACATAACTCTAGGAATGCTAATGGTGGCTATAAGATCAGAATAGGTTTTTTAAAAAAAGTATAAACATAAAAATACTTAGCCCCATTATTTACCTGTAGAACATGTTCATCTATACCTAAATTTCAGTATTTATTGTCATCACTGCTCTAACTTTAAAAGTTACATACAAAGGATAAGGCAAAACCACCTACGGATTGGCATACTTGTTTATTTCTGTTTCTGAAAACGTCCTTGATATAGCAAAAAATTCAACTCTGATTGCTATGCAGAGAAACAGAAGATAATCTGCTTTGCAATAAACTTTTATAGTTCAACTGCATACAAGCAACATGCTAAATATGAAAAAAATTACTAACTGAACTACAGGTATTGAGTACTGAAAAAAGTTAACAGTTTATTATAATTTATTTTATTTAACAATCTAGGAAGTTCGCAGCCATCAGCAGTTCCAGTGCAATTTCAGGTGCAATTGGGAATTCAGGAATCTCAGTGGCACTGTTAGTATAGCAAACCTTGTTGGTAAAATACATGCATACTTTTGATAGTACATGTGAAGGAATCTCTCTAAAATTGACCTCATTGGATTCGTTCACAGCAAACTGACCTGGGCCACTCAACATGGCTTTTTATTGTTCCTGATGTTAGTGCATGTTCTTTTTTTTACAATAAATTTGTGAATATCAGAAGATATCAATTGGACATACATGGCATCAGGGCCTTCACAGCCACCACAAGTTTTCTCCTCTTCATCCATTCTGTTATTATGAACGTTCACTTTGCTTCCACAGGAACTTTAGTAGTTTTTCGTCAGCCCTGTAGCCACCGAAGCGGAGTTCCCGCATACAAACACAGCCCCTAATCCAGGGCCAACCTCTCCTCACCTCTTTTCCTAATATGAATGCTTTTTATTTTTTCCTCTTTTCTGATCGCGTTGGTGAGGACTTCCAGTACTATATTGAAAAGGAGTGGAGAAGGTGGGCATCCTTGCCTCATACCCGTTTTTAGTGAGAAAGCTTTAAGGTTTTCTCCATTAAGGATGATGTTCGCTATGAGTTTTTCATAGATGGCTTTTATTGTGTTGAGAAATGACCATTCTATGCCGATTTTGCTGAGATTCTTGATTTTGAAGGGCTGTTGTATCTTATCAAATGCTTTTTCTGCATCAATTGATATGACCGTATGCTTTTTATGTTTATTCCTTTTAATATGATGTATTGCATTTATGGTTTTGCATATGTTGAACCAACCTTGAATTCCTAGAATAAAGCCTACATAATCATGGCGTATGATCTTTTTTATAAGTTGTTGGATACGATTTGCTAGTATCTTGTTGAGAATCTTTTCATCTTTATTCATCAGAGGTGTAGGTCTATAGTTTTCCTTCCTTGCCCTGTCCTTATCTGTTTTCAGGAAGATGGTTATAGAGGCGTAATAAAATGAATTAGGGAGGAATTCACCTTTTTGGATCTTTAGAAATAACTTGAGCAGAATGGGGGTTAACTCTTCTTTGAAAGTTTTGTAGAATTCAGAGGTGAATCCATCAGGGCCAGGGCTTTTCTTTGTTGGGAGGTTATTTATTACTGATTCAACCTCCTGGCTTGTTATGGGCCTATTCAAACTTTCTATATACTCCTGGCTCATTTTTGGTAGATTATATTTTCCAGGAATTTGTCCATCTCATCCAAATTGTCTTGTTTCCTAGCATATAGATGTTCAAAGTGTCCTCTAATGATGCTTTGAATTTCTACTATGTCTGTTGTTATATTACTATCTTCATTGCAGGTTTGATTCACGTGGTTCCTTTCTCTATTCTTGTTAATAAGTTTCACTAGTGATGTATTGATTTTGTTTATCCTTTCAAAGAAACAGCCTTTCCTTTAAATTATTTTCTGTACAGTTTGTTTATTTTCTATTTCATTTATTTCTGTTCATATTTTTATTAATTCCTTTCTCCTGGAGTTTTTTGGATTATTTTGCTGTTGCTTTTCCAATTCTCTGAGGCATGGTGTTATGTGATCCATTAGCTTTCTTTCCATCTTCCTCTTACGTGCAATAACTACTATGAACTTCCCTCTTATGACTGCTTTAGCAGTGTCCCAAAGATTATGAAACTCGTGTCCTCATTATTATTGGCTTCCATGAATCTCTTGATTTCAGTCTTTATTTCTTTGGTAGTAGTGGAGTCATTCAGGAGTAGGTTATTTAGTTTCCATGTATTTGGGTATTTTTGAGTATTTCTCTTGAAATTAAAATCAAGTTTAAATCTATCATGGTTGTAGAAAATGCTGGATATAGTTTCTATGCCTCTGAATACATAGAGACTTGCTTTGTGCCCTATGATGTGGTCAATCTTCAAAAAGATTCCATGTCCCAGTGAGAAAAAATATATCTCAAGGTTTTTCGATGGAAAGTTCTATAGATGTCTGTTAAGTCCATTTGATTTATGGTATAATTTAGATCCTTGATTTCTTTACCTATATTTTGCCTAGATGATCTGTCCAGAGGGGATAGTGTGGTGTTGAGATCTCCAACAATTGGTGTATTGCAGTCTATCTTCCCTTTTAGATCTAACAGTCTTTCCTTCATATATTTGTGTGCTCCTGTGTGAGGTGCATAGATATTTATAAGCATTATATGTTCTTGATGTATAGAGCCTTTTACTATAATATAGTGCCCTTCTTTGTCTCTTCAGTTTTTGTTTTAAAGCCTATTTTGTCAGAAATTAGTATCACAACTGTAGCTCTTTTTTGATTCCCATTTGCATGAAAAAACTTTTTCCAATCCTTCACTTTTAGTCTATGTGTGTCTTTCCTCATGAGGTAGGTTTCCTGTAGGTAACAGATACAGGGTTACTGTTTGCTTTTTTTTTTTCCATTCAGCCAGTCTATGTCTCTTGATCAGAGAATTTAATACATTAACATTCCATGTTATTATTGATGTTACAGGATCTGTACTAACGTTTAAGGTGCCATTGTCTTAGTTGCCTTTTATTCCTTTGTTTCTGGCTGTTAATTCTTTAGTTTTCCTGGAACAGTACTTTTTCAGGGTTTCTTGAAGAGCTGATTTGGTGTTGGCAAATTCTTTCAAGTTTTGTTTGTCTATGAAAATTTTAATCTTTTATCCCATATGAAGGATAATCTTGCACGATATAATAGTCTTGGTTGAAATTGTTTCTCTCTTAACACTTTCAATATGTCTTCCAATTCTCTCCTTGCTTGCATTTTTTCTATTGAGAGGTCCGGTGTTAGCCTGATGGGATGACCTTTGTAAGTCACTTCTCATTTCTCTCTTGCCAGTTTCAGTATCATGTCTTTGTGTTCTTGGACAGTCTAGCTAAGATGTGCCTTGGGGAAGATCTTCTGGGGTTGATTCTATTTGGGGTCCTTTATATTTCTTGGTTCTGGATGCTTGAGTGCCTCTCTAGACTTGGGAAATTTTTTTCCAGGATTTCATGGAATAGATTTTCCATGCTGTTATTAGTTTCTTCACCTTCTGGGATGCCAATTATTCTGATGTTTGGGCATCTAATATTTCTTGTATATATTATCCTTGTGGTTTTGTTGTTGTTATTTTCTTGATCTTGTTTTTTTTTTTTTTTTTTTTTTCTGGTGAGGGGTTTTTTACATGAGAGATTCAGTCTTCAGCATGGTCTAATTGACTTTTAATACTTTCAAGAGACTTTTTGATTTCCTGTATTACAGACTTTATCTCTAATAGTTCCACCTGACTCTTTCTCAGAGTGTCCATTTCTTCTTTCATATACTGAAGAACTTCCTAATCTCCTGTAGTTCACTGTCTCTTTTCTGTTCCAACTCATAAAGTTTAGTTACCATGAATGTTTTAAATTCTTTTTCTGACATTTTAGTAACGTCCTCTATATTTATGAATGATGGAGGGGAGTTACCATTTTCCTTTGGTGGAGACATGTTTCCTTGTTTATTCAGACCTGAGGCTCTTCTACTTCTAGCCATTGGAAGATGTATTCCATTTTGAATAACTCTTACAGAAGCATTTCTCCAACGAGGTGTAAGTGTGTTTCCCTTTTGCTGCAAATTGTTGTTTGCCGAAGTCTCTTTTTTGTTGTTTTTATCAATGTGGTCTCAAGAGAGGTACTCTACCAAAGTGTTTGAAAAGCAGTATCCCTTTTTCACAGGTGGATCAGTACAAGGAAGAATCTTAGAGAAACTTACATTACTAAGGAATTTCAGATATCTGATTATAGACCTACCCAGTCCCACTGGTATTTTGGAAGATGAAGAGGGGAGCATAATAAGCAAAAGGAAAGACAAAACAGAGAAATAAATAAAAAATAAAGATTTCACCAGAAGCCTGGAGCTGGCTCTGTCACCTGCTGCAGGGGAAAGGACAGTCTGTGGGAGGAGGAAGACCAGGAAATTAACAAGAGAATGGAGAAGTGCAAAAATCAAAAGTAGAAAAAATTAGCTACTTACCTAGGGGGCAGGGTCTAGGGCTAGGGGGTCTGGAAGTGAGGCAGGGGTACAGGTGTGTCCCTGCCTCAGTGTCCCTTGCTGGCTAGAGGCCTGGTGCTGGGTCTGTCGCCTGCTGCAGGGGAAAGGACAGTCTAGGGGGCAGGGTCTTGGGCTTGGGTCCCTGGAAGTGAGGCAGGGGTGGGGGGCAGAGGTGTCCCTTACTCAATGTCCCTTGCTGGCCAGAGACCTGGAACTGGGTCTGTGCCTGCTGAAGGGGAAAGGACAGTCTAGGGGGCGGGGTCTTGGGCTGGGGGGCCTGGAAGTGAGGCCGGGGGCCAGAGGTGTCCCTGCCTCTGTGTCCTTTGCTGGCCAGAGGGCTGGAGCTGGGTCTGTCGCCTGCTCCAGGGCAAAGGACAGTCTGTGGGAGTGGGGCATAGATATTTATAAGCGTTATATCTTCATGATGTATTGATCCTTTTACTACAATATAGTGCCCTTCTTTGTCTCTTCAGACAGTTTTTGTTTTACAGCCTATTTTGTCAGAAATTAGTATCACAACTCCAGCTCTTTTTTGGTGCTCATTTGCATGGAAACCCTATGTATGTCTTTAACTATAAGGTGAGTTTCCTGTAGGCAATAGGTAGAGGGTTTCTGGTTTTTTATCCATTCTGCAAGTCTGTGTCTCTTGATTGGAGAATTTAATCCATTAACATTTAATGCTATTATCCATGTTACCAGATCTGTCTCAACCTTAAAGTTGGCCATTTTCTTAGTTGCCTTTTGTTCCTTTATTTCTGTCTGTTAATTCTTTAGTTTTCCTGGAACAGTACATTCTTCAGTGTTTCTTTCTTTTTTTTTGGGGGGGGGGAGAGGTTTTTGCTATAGGGCATGTGTGCTCGCCAGACAGACAGAGAGAGACAGAGAGACAGAAAGTTAGAAATCACCCCCCAGGGGGGATGGCCATGCCACAATCCCTTCTACTCCATTCTCCTCTTGGGATCTTGGGCACACACGCACATGCGCCTGGCCACCGGGTTCAGGACGTGAACCGCAGTCGACTATGTGGTAGTCCAGCGACATAGCCATTACGCTAACTGCTGGTCCCTCTTCAGTGTTTCTTGAAGAGCTGGTCTGGTATTGGCAAATTCTTTCAGGTTTTGTTTCTCTGAGAAGATTTAATTTTTTTCCCCGTATAAATGATAATATTGCAGGATATAATAATCTTGGTTGAAATTGTTTCTCTCTTAACACTTTCAATACATCTTCCCAGTCTTTCCTTGCTTACATTGTTTCCAAAGGTCTGATGGGATGACCTTTGTAAGACACTTGTTGTTTCTCTCTTGCCGGTTTTAGTATCATGTCTTTATCTGTGGTCTTGGACAGTCTAGCTAAGATATGCCTTGGGGAAGACCTTCTGGGGTTGAGTCTATTTGGGGCCTTTTGTATTTCTTGGGTCTGGATGCTTGAGTGCCTCTGTAGACTTAGGAAATATTAGTTTCTTCACCTTCTGGGATGCCAATTATTCTGATGTTTGAGCGTCTTATGGAATCTAGTATTTCTCGTATATTGTCTTCATGTTTTTTTTTAAAATTTTCTCTTTCTTTTTGGTGTTTTTTTTCTAGGTCAGAAGTTTTATCTTCTACATCAGAGATTTGATCTTCAGCATGGTCTAATTGACTTTTAATAATTTGAAGAGAGTTTTTGATTTTCTGTATTACAGACTTCATCTCTAATAGCTCCATCTGACTTTTTCTTAGAGTGTCCATTTCATCTTTCATATCGTGGAAGGACTTTCTAATATTCTGTAGTTTGTTTTCTCTTTTCTGTTCCAACTTATATAATTTGTTCACCATGAATGTTCTAAATTATTTCTCTGATGTTTTTGTAACGTCCTCAGATTTTAGGAGAGATGGAGGTGAGTTACTCTCTTCCTTTCATGGAGACATGTTTTCTGTTTTATTCAGACCTGAGGTTCTTCTTTGGCTTCTAGCCATTGGAACATGTATTCACTTTTGAATACCTCTTAAGAACAAGTGTGTTTCCCTTTTGCTGTGAATTAATTTATCCAGAAGTCTCTCTTCTGTTGTTTTTAGCAATGTGGTATCAGAGGTGTACTCTATTCAGGTGTCTGAAGAATAGTATCTACATATTAACAGGTGGTTCAGTAAAGGGGAGGATCCCAGGGGACCTTAAAATACTAGGGAATTTCAGAACTGTGATTCTAGATCTGCCTAGCCTCTCTGGCAGGGTGGAAGATGAGGAAGAGAGGATAATGTAAGAGAAAAGAAAAGAGAATAGAGAAGAATAAAGAAAAAGTCAAGTGCTGCGCAATAGCACAAAGCAGTATTTTGCCAGGGGCATAGATGTGGAACTGGAGGTCTCCTGTAGAACAAATGCCACTCTGTGGGACAAGGGAGAGGAGGATATTAACAAAACAAAGAGGAAGAGTAGAAAGGAAAAAATTAAAACCTGCCTGACTCTCTGGGATGTGGGGTCATGGTCTTGGGAGTCAGGAAGTGGGGCAGGGGCAGTGGTACCCCTGCTTCAGTTTCTTTTGCTGGCCAGGAGCCTAGAGATGGAACTGGAACACTCCTGCAATACAAGAACCATTCTGTGAAACAAGTGAGAGGACGATATTAACAACAACAACAAAAAAGCAGACAAAAAATAATTAAAAGCCTTTCTACCTCTCTGGGGAGTGGATTCCTGATCTTGGGAACCTGGAAGTGGTGCATGGGCAGTGGTGCCCCTGCCTCAGTTTCCCTTGCTAGCCAGAGGTCTGGAGATGGAAATGGAGGGCTTCTGAGAGCAAGGGCCAGTCTGTGGTGGAAGGGAGAGGAGGGAATTAACAAAACGAAAAGGCAGAGCAAAGAGAAAAAAAAAGAAAAAAAAAAGAAGATCCTCCCTACCTCTAAAGGGTCTGGGGTCCTGGTCTTGGGAGCCTGGAAGTGGAGAAGGGGCAGGGGGGCCCCTACCCCCTCAGTTTCCCGAGCTGGCCAGAGGTCTGCAAATGGAAATGGAGGGCTCCTGAGAGCAAAGGCCAGTCTCTAAAGGGCCTGGGGTCCTGGACTTGGGAGCCTGGAAGTGGAGCAGGGGCAGTGGGACCCCTGCCTCAGTTTCCCTCGCTGGCCGGGAGCCTAGAGATGCAACTGGAGTACTCCTGCAGTGCAAGGACCACTCTGTGAAACAAGTGACAGGAGGGAGAAGAGGGTAATAACAACACAAAAAGGAAGAGCAGAGAAAAAAATATAAAAAATAAAAGTCTGCCTATCTCACTTTGTGTTGGGGTCCTGGTCTTAGGAACCTGGAAGTAGGGCAGGGGCAAGGGAACCCCTGCCTCAGTTTCCCTTGCTGGCCAGCTGCCTAGAGGTGGCATTCCTGCAGAGCAAGGACCACTCTGTGAAACAAGTGAGAGGAAGTAGAGGAGGGTATTAACCAAACTAAAAGGAAGAGCAGAGGAAAAAAGTTTAAAAAAAAAGAGCCTGCCTATCTCCCTTTGTGTTGGGGTCCTGGTCTTAGGAGCCTGGAAGTGAGCCAGGCGCAGTGGTGCCCCTGCCTCAGTTTCCCTTGCTGGCCAGGGGCCTAGAGATGGAACTGGAGTACTCCTGCAGAGCAAGGACCACTCTGTAAAACAAGTGAGAGGAGGGAGAGGTGGGTATTAACAAAACAAAAAGGAAAGCAGAGGGAAAAAAAAAAGAAAAGAAAAGAAAAACCTGAGTACCTCACTAGTGGGGTGGGGTCCTGGTCTTGGGAGTCTGGAAGTAGAGCAGGGGCAGTGATTCTCCTGTCTCAGTTTCCCTTGCTGTCCAGGGACCTAGAGATGGAACTGGATCACTCTGAACTATTTAGTTGTTTTTTAAAGTGCAGGTTGCTTTTGTGCTTCTCTCACCTTTTAGCATTTACAGAACATTCAGAGCAGCCCCCCCCCCACCACACACACACACACACACACACACACAAACAAAACAACTCCCTTTTGGTGTCACTGGTAGTTTGGGGTAGTATTTTGTGTAAGAGCAACTGATTATGGATAGAATTGTCCAAACCACAATGAATAAGTTGATATTTGAATTGTCTTACTGAGTGAATTCTGTCCCTATTCTGCTGTTTTAATTTGGAGTGTGGAAAGTAAACTCTTGCTTGATGCACCTATTTGTTTCAAATAAAAGCATTTAGAAAAAAACAAAAACAAAAACAAAACAAAAACCTGTGGTAAATGGTGTACTATTCAACACTAAAAAGAAATGAGATCTCAAGCCATAAAAAGACATGGAAACTCAAATGCATATTATTAACAAAAAAGAAGGAAATATGGAAAGATTATATAGTATGTGATTCAAACTATAGGTAAAGAGTAAGGAAACTCAGCTGTTTGAATCAGTGCTCCCCTGCCCCAGGCCTTGCATCAGCCAGGATAGAAACCTGCCAGCTACCTCCAAGTTTCCCTGATTTTGGCCTCTGGCTTCAACTTCACAGCTGTGAAGTCACCCCCAGTCAGTGCCCCCCTGCCACCAGACCCTGGATCAGCCAGGACAGAAACCTACCAGCTACCTCCAAGTTTCCCTGATTTTGGCTCTGGCTTCAACTTCACAGCTGTGAAGTCACCCCCACTTAGTACCCCTCTACCCCAGACCCTGCATCAGCCAGGTAGGATAGCTGCTTTGCTCCCTTTTACTATCCTCCTCTGTCCATTCTCACTTTTGTTTTCCTCTTTTTGAAGAAGCAGCTCTCTGCCCCCATTGTACCTTTCTCTTTTTAATCTTTTTCTCACCTAGGACAGAAACCTGTTAGCCACCTCTAAGTTTCCCTGATTTTGGGCTCGTGCGGTGAGCAAGCAGGTCACGTGGCTTTCCATTTTCATCCCAATTTTACTTTTTGCGAAGTGATTTTTTTCCTTTTTCTTCTAGCATTTTTCTTATTTTTTTCTTTTTCTTCTCTCTCTATTTCTATTTTCTACCTTCTTTTTCTTTACTGTATTTTCTGTTATACTTCTCAGCTCTTAACCTCTGCCTAGAATAGTTTAATTGCAAAGTAGGTAACCATCTGAGTATTGTGACTTTTTGAGAATTCTTTTGCACATCACTGTGGGGGTTGAAAAATTAGTGAAATTCCCCTTCACATATCCAATTATAAATCTCCACCTGCATTTCCCACATTTGAGGACTTAGGGAAAAATAGCATAGAATTATTTCACAGTTGGGGAAACACACAAGTTCACAGGCACTGAATTCTTCTGCAACAAATTGAACAGAAGTAAATACATTATCAAATGACGAAAAATTGAAGAAGAGCCTCAAAGAGAAAATCAAGTAGTACATCTCCACCAAGGGAACAGTGTAACCTGTCTCCAAGTAGGGAATATTTAGAGCATATTATTGAAATGCAAGAAAAAGAATTTAGAATATTTATTGTAACAAAATTTTATGAGATGCAAGAGAAAAGGGACATTGAGCTCCAAGAGATGAGGAAGTCCTTCCATGATATGAAAGAAGAATTGGACACCATAAAAAAGGATCAATCAAAACTGTAAGACATGAAGACTATAATACAGGAAATTAAAACCTCCCTTGAAATTATCGAAAACAAGTTAGATCATTCAGAAGATTGAATTTCAGAAGTAGAAGACAAAATCAATCACCTAGGATAAATGATCAAAAATACTGAGAAAACAGCCAAGAAAACTGAGGATAATACATGAGAAATACTAGATACCATGAAACACCCAAATATACAAATAATTGGTATCCCAGAAGGTGAAGAAACTAATAAGGACATTGGTAATCTATTCCACAAAATTCTAGAAGAAACCTTTCCAAGTCTAGTTTCTTTCCAAGAAAGCTTTCAAACCATCCAGACCCACGAAATACAACGAACCCCAAGTAGAATCAATCCAAGAAGATCTTCTCCATGCCACACTATAGCTAGACTGACCAAAACGACAGACAAAGACAAGATACTAAGATTGGCAACAGAGAAATTTCAAATCACTTAAAAAGGCTATCCCATCAGGCTAACATCGGACCTCTCATCAGAAACAATGCAACCAAGGAAAGAATAGGGAAATATATTCAAAGCGTTAAATGAAAAACAATTTCGACAAGGAATACTATACCCGGCAAAATTATTCTTCATATGGGAAAAGAAAATAAAAACATTCTTGGATAAATGCAACCTGATAGAATTTACCAACTCCAGACCAGCTCTTCAAGAAATTCTGAAAGAAGTACTCTATCAAGAAACAACCAAGAATATGACCAACTTAATAGTAGGGACAAGTCTGGAAATATCAATAATAATGGCCTAAATTCTCCAGTGTCAAAAGACACAGTCTGGCTGAATGGATATAAAAAACAGAAACACTTCATCTGTTGCCTACAAGAACCCACCTCATGAGTAAAGACATACATAAACTAGAAGTGAAGGGCTGGAAAAGATATTCCATGCAAATGGAGGCCCAAAACAAAACAAAACAAAACAAAACAAAAACCACAAAAACAAAAAAAAATAGGCTTCAAGACAAAAACCATAAGATAAGACAAAGAAGGACATTATATTGTAATAAAAGGGCTAATTCACCAAGAAGATATAATCCTTATAAATATCTATGCACTGAACTCAGGAGCACCCAAATATGTAAAGGAAAGACTGCTAGATCTAAATGGAGAGATAGACTGTAACACTATTAATTGTTGGATATCTCAACATCTCACTATCTCCTTTACACAGGTCCATGAGAAAAAAAACTAAGCAAAGAGATTCAGGACCTCAATGATATCATAAATCAGATGGACAAAAAACACAAAATACACATTCTTCTCAGCCCCGCATGGTACTTTCTCCAAGATTGATCACATGATAGGGCACAAAACCAGCCTTTACAGATTCAAAGGCATAGAAACTATATCCAGCATCTTCTCTGACAATGATGGAATTAAACTTGATATTAATCTCAGTAAATGCTCTTGAAAATATACAAATACATGGAAATTAAATAAAAATACTTCTAAATGACTCCATGACTACTGCAGAGATCAAGATAGAAATCAAAAGATTCATGGAAACTAATGATAATGAGTACACACGTTTCCATAACCTATGGGATACTGTAAAGCCAGTCATAAGAGGGAAATTCATATCAATTAGTGCGCAAAAGAAAAAAGATGGAAAGGTGGCAAAAGGACAACCTAACATCATGCCTCAAGGAGTTGGAAAAAGCACATATAAAAAATCCAAAAAATCCCAGAAGGAAAGAAATAATAAAGGTTCGAGCAGAAATAAATGAAATACAAAATAAGCGAACTATGCAGAGAATAAATGAAAGCAAAACTGGTTCTTTGAAAAGATAAACAAGATTGACACACTATTAGCCAGACTAATTAAGAAGAAGAGAGAAAGGAACCAGATAAGTCAAATTCACAACGAATCAGGCAACATTATAACAGATATAACAGAGATACAAAACAGCATTAGAGGATACTAGGAGCAACTATATGCCAACAAAGAAGAAAACCTGAATGAGATGGACAAATTCCTGGACACACATAATCTACCAAGAATGACACAGGCAGACATAGAAAGCTTGATTAGATAAATAACAAGCAATGAGATTGAATCAGTAATAAATTACCTCCCAATAATGAACAGTCCAGGCGCCGATGGCTTCACTGCTCAATTTTACAAAACTTTTAATGAAGAGGTAACCCCCATTCTACTCATACTATTTCTAGAGATCCAAAAGGAAGGAACCCTTCCAAATTCATTCTATGAAGCCTCCATTACCCTCATTCCCAAAATGGATAAGGATACAACAAAAAAGGAAAACTACAGACCTATATCCCTGATGAACATAGATGCAAAAATTCTCAACAAGATACTTGCTAACCATATTCAACAGCATATAAAAAGATTATTTATTATGACCAGGTAGGCTTTATTCTAGGGGTGCAAGGGTGGTTCAACATACACAAGATCATAAATATAATACACAGTATTAACAGAAAGAAAGATAAAAACCATAAGATCACTTCAATCGATGTGGTAAAAGCATTCGACAAAATACAACATGGCTTTATGATCAAGACTCTCAGTAAAATTGGCATAGAAGGATTGTTTCTCAGCATAATAAGAGCCCTTTATGAAAAACCTACAGCTAACGTTATACAGAATGGGGAAAAGCTGGAAGCTTTTTCACTAAAAACAGGTACAAGACAAGGCTGCCCATTTTCTCTGCTTCTATTCAATATAGTACCAGAAGTTCTTGCCAATGCAATCAGACAAGAGAAAGAAATAAAAGGCATTCCAATAGGGAACGAAGAGCTGAAATGATCTCTGTTTGCAGATGACATAATTTTATACATAGAATACCCAGTAGTATCCATAAAAAAAACTTCTCGAAGTAATAAAGGCATATAGTGAAGTGGCAGAATACAAAATTAAGTTACAAAAACTATAGCATTTCTATATGCAAACAACAAGCAGACAGAGACAGAACTGAAGAATGTAATTCTATTTACCATAGCCACAAGAAGTATAAGATACTTAAGAATAAAAGTAACCTAGGAAGTCAAAGATCTCTACAAGGAAAACTATGAAAACCTTAAAAAGGAAATTGAAAGGACACTAAAAAGTGGAAGGACATCCCATGTTCCTGGATTGGCAAAATCAATATAATCAAAATGGCAATCCTACCCAAATTAATCTACTTGTTTAATGCAATCCCTATAAAATTACAAGAGACATTTTCCAACAGATCTAGAAAAGACAATCATAGAATTTGTCTGAAACCATGAAAGACCATATTTTGCTAAAGCCATCCTGTGCTAGAAGACTGGAGTAAGTGGCATCTCACTCCATGACCCCAAAATATATGACCCAAAATATATTACAAAGCTGTAATAATCAAAACAGCGTGGTATTGGCACAAAAAGACATGAGGACCAATGGAACAGAGAAGAGATTCCAGAAATAAACCCCAATAAATACAGTCAACTCATCTTTGACAAAGGATACCAGTCAATCCACTGGGTAAAAGGAAACATCTTTAGTAAATGGTGTTGGAAAAGCTGGGTATCCACTTTCAGAAAGATGAATCTGAACCCTTATCTGTCACCATGAACAAAAATCAACTCAAAGTGGATCAAAGATCCAAACCTAAGACTGCAAACTATAAAACTACTGGTGGAAAACACTGGGGAAACTCTGGGAGACATTGGGGTAGTCAAAGTCTTCTTAAGCAAGACCTTCAAAGCACAGGCACTAATCCCCCAAGTGTACAGGTGGGACTACATGAGATTATGAAGTTTCTTCATAGCAAAGTAAAATGTAATTAGTGGACATCGATAACCCTCAGAATGGGAGAGAATTTTTGTTAACTGCCTCAGATAAGAAACTGATAACCAGAATGCACAGGGAACTCAAGTGGCTTACCCAGAAGAAACTGATTAATCCAATCTAAGGAAGATATATGAACAGCCAAAAAGCATATGAAAAAATGCCCCAACATCCCTCATTGTAAGGAAGATGTAGATCAAAACCACAATTAGATACCACCTAACCCAAGTCAGAATGGTGAAGATTAAAAAAACATATAATGATAAATGCTGGAGTGGATGTGGTGAAAGGGGAACATTCCTACACTGTTGTTGGGAATGTAACTTGGTCCAGTCATTGTCAAGAATGATATGGAGGTTCCTCAAAGACCTTCAAATAGAACTACTATATGATCCAGCAATTGCACGCCTGTGTATTTACCCAAAGGAGAAGAGAGCAGTCAGTCAGAAAAGAGCTTTCACAGAATTGAGTCCACAGAATAAATTCCCAATCATACAGTCAACTGATTTTTGACAAGGGGTACCAGTCAATACAGTGGGAAAAGGAAAACCTCTTCAGCAAATGGTGCTGGAAAAACTGGATTTCCACCTATAGAAAGATGAATCTGATCCTCTACCTCTCACCGTTGACAAAAATCAAGTCAAAGTGGATCAAAGATCTTAATCTAAGACCCCAAACTATTAAATTGCTTCTAGAAAACACTGGGGAAACTCTGGGAGACATTGGGATAGGGAGACTTCTTACCTAAGACCCCCAAAGCACAGTCGGCAATCTCCAAAATAGACAAGTGGGATTACATCAGACTGAGAAGGTTCTGCATGGCAAAAGACACAGTAAGTAGTGTGAATCAACAGCGCTCAGAATGGGAAAATATTTTTGTAAGTTATGCATCAGATATGGGACTGATAACCAGAATACACAAGGAACTCAAGCAGCTGTTTGGAAAAAAGATAATTAACCCTATTAAAAGATGAGAAAAGGAGTTGAAAAAAAAACACTCACCAAAGATGACATATGAATAGCCAGAAGGCATATGAAAAAGTGCTCAACATCTCTCATCGTAAGGGGAATGCAGATCAAAATGACAATGAGATACCACCTAACACCAGTCAGAAAATCTAAGATTAAAAAAATAAAAAATGGGATTCTGCAAACTAGCCATTTTGGGGAAACAGAAACCAAGACTTCCCACTGATAATTCGGCCTCCAGCACACAAAACTCGCGTGGAGAGGCAAAGGGAAGAGGCCTTCTTGAAGTCACAGCCTCATCGATT
>NW_006203565.1:171577-194532 GCF_000334495.1 Tupaia belangeri chinensis
GAGGAGAAAGGAGAAGAGATTGTGGCATGGCCATCCCCCCTGGGGGGGTGATTTCTTTCTTTCTTCTCTCTGTCTCTCTCTTTCTGGCGAGTGCATGCATCCTATAGCAAAAATCTCTCCAAAAAAATCTAAATGATGTATAGCAATTTAATATATGAAAAATAATAAAAAATATAAATAATAAAATTTTAAAACTAAAAGTTATAAAAAGGAAAAAAAAAAGGAAAAAAATTAACTGTTCTCAGTATTTTGGTGGGTGGTGGAAAAAGAACAAGCAGAAGATAGAGAATTTTCAGGACAGTGAAACTATTATATATGACAATTAAATGTAGTGATGGATACATGTCATTACTCTTTTGCCAAACTCACAGAATATACAACACCAAGAGTGAGCCCTAGATAAAACTGTGGGTTTGGGGTGATAAGAATATCCCAATGTAGGTTTATCTAAAATGTATGACTCTGGAGGAGGTTGATGATGATGAAAGATATGCACTTTTAACAGCAGGGAATATATGGGAAGGTTATGCACCTTCTGACCAGTTTTATACTGTGAACATAAAACTGGTCTCAGAAATAAATTATATTTTAAAAATAAAAATAGGGGTCAGCAGATGGTGTGGTGATTGGAGTACTGGACTCCCACATGGCCAACCACAATTTGAAATATGAAAAAGTGGCTTGAAAATCATCCTGGTTGCATATGCATGCTCACCCAGTCTCAAGAGAATAGAGAAGGGATTCTGGCAGGGCCATCCTCCCTGGGGAGTGATTTACCAGTTGTTCTCTCTCCAGCAAGCATGCACATCCTATCACGCACACACACACACACACACACACACACACACACACACACACACACACACACACACACACACACACACACACACACACACACACACACACACACACACACACACACACACACACACACACACACACACACACAAAAAAAAAAAAAAAAAATCTAAAAAAACTGGCCTCTGCTGCCATGCCAGAAGCATCCCAGTTCCATCCACTACCTTGTGGCCAGCAAGGGACTCTGAGGCAAGGCACCAATGGCCCTAGCACCACCCAGCTCCAGCTAGCATCCCCCATCCCATTGCACAGTACCCCAGCCAGGTATGCATTTTTTTTCTCTTCTTTTTTCTTTTTATAATTTCCTATACTTCCTTGCCCCACAGACTGGCCTCTGCTTGCTTGCCATCAGCATCCCAGTTCAATCCACTGCCTCGTGTCCAGCAAGAGACTCTGAGGCAGGGCCACCACTGGCCTTAGCCCCACCCAGCTCCAGCTAGCTTACCTCATTGTATTGCCCAGTCCCTCAGCAAGGTAAGCTGTTTTTTTTTTTTTTTTTTTTTTGCTAATTTCCTATTCCTCCTTGCTCCACAGACTGGCCTCTGCTTGCTTGCCAGCAGCATCCCAGTTCCACCCACTCCTTCATGGCAAGCAAGGGACTCTGAGGCAGGGCCACCACTGGCTCTAGCCCCATACAGCTTCAGCTAGCTTCCCCCATTCCATTGTTCAGTCCTTCAGCCAGGTAGGCAGGTTTTTTTCTTTCTCTTCTTTCTTTTGCTAATTTCTGATCCCTCTTTGCCCCACAGACTGGCCTCTGCTTGCTTTCCAGTAGCATCCCAGTTCCATCCACTACTTTATGGCTAAGAAAAAAGGCAGGGCCATGATTGGCCCTTGCCCCTCCAGCTCTAGCTAGCTTCCACCATCCCAATGCCCAGTTCAGTTCGTCAGCCAGACTTGCCTCTGCTTGCTTACCAGCAGCATTGGAGTTCCATCCACTACCTCATATCCAGCAAGGAACTCTGAGGAAGGGCTACCACTGGCCATAGCCCCACCCAGCTCTAGCTAGCTTCCCCCATTCCATTTCCCAGTCTGTCAGCCAGTCTGGCCTCAACTTGCTTGCCACCAGCATCCCAGTTCCATCCACCACCTCGTGGCCAGTAATAGACTCTGAGGCAGTGCCACCACTGGCCCTGGCCTCACCCAGCTCCAGCTAGCTTCCTCCATCCCATTGACCAGTTCATCAGTCACATTGGCCTCTGCTTGCTTGTGAGTAGCATCTCAGTTCCATCCACTACTTGGAAGCCAGCAAGGCAATCTGAGGCAGGGCCACCACTGGCGTAAGTCCCACCCAGCTCCAGCTAGCTTCCCCCATCCCATAGCCCAATCCATCAGCCAGATTGGCCTCTGCTTGCTTGTGTGCAACATCCCAGTTCCATCCATTACTTTGTGGCCAGCAAGGGACTCTGAGGCAGGGCCACCACCGGCCCTTTCTCCACAGAGCTCCAACTAGCTTCCCCAATCTCATTTCACAGTCCATCAACTACGTAGTCAGTTTTCTTTTTCCATCTTCTTTCTTTTGGTAATTTTTTATCCCTCCTTGACCTTCAGACTGGCCTCTGCTTGCTTGTCAGTCGCATCCCAGTTCTATCAACTACCTCGTGGCCAGCAAGGGAATCTGAGGCAGGGCCATCACTGGCCCTAGACCCACTCAGCTCCAAGTAGCTTCCCCTATTCTATTGCCCATTATTTCAGCAAGGTATGCAGTTTATTTCATTTTCTGTCTTCTTTCTTTTGAAAATTTTCTATCCCACATTGCCCCACAGACTGGCCTATGCTTGTTTTCCAGCAGCATTCCAGTTCCATCGACTACCTCCTGGCCAGTTAGTTTTATTTCTAGGTATCTTATACTTCTTGTGGCTATGGTAAATGGAATTACTTCAGTTCTGTCTCTGTCTGCTTCTTGTTTGTATATAGAAACGCTATAGATTTTTGTAAGTTAATTTTGTATCCTGACACTTTACTGTATGTATTTATTACTTCGAGAAGTTTTTTCGTGAATACTGTTGGGTCTTCTATGTACACAATGATGTTATCTGCAAACAAAGATAATTAATTGCAGCTCTTCTTTTCCTATTGGAATGCCTTTTATTTCCTTCTCTTGTCTGATCACATTGGCTAGGACTTCCAGTACTATATTGAATAGGAGCAGAGTAAGTGTTCAGCCTTGTCTGTACCAGGTTTTAGTAAAAAAGCTTTCAGCTTTTCCCCATTCAGCATAATGTTACTTATAGGTTTTTCCTAGATGGCTTTCATTGTACTAAGAAATAATCCTTCTATGTTTATTTTACTGAGAATCTTAATCATAAAGGAATGTTGTATTTTGTCAAATGCTTTTTTCACAGCAATTGAAATGATCAAATGGTTTTATCTGTCTTTCTGTTAGTATGGTGCATTATATTTATGGCCTTGTATATGTTAAACTACCCTTGACAAGGCTTTTTTTTTTTTTTTTTTTTTTTTTTTTTTTTTTTCATATATTACTTTTTTTTTTTTTTTTTTTTTTTTTTTTTTTTTTTTTTTTGTAATTTTTGGTTGGAAAGTTTCATAGATGTCTGTCAAGTCCATTTGATTTATGCTATAATTTAGGTCCTAAGTCTCTTTGCTTATTTTTTGTCTCATTGATATGTCTAAAGGAGATAATGGTGTGCTGAGATCCCCAACAATTACTGTGTTACAATCTCTCTCTCCTTTTAGATCTAGAAGTCTTTCCTTTACATATCTGTGTGCTCTTGAGTTGGGTACATAGATATTTATAGGTGTTATATCTTCTTGGTGAATTCGCACTTTTATGGCTAAATAATGTTCTTGTCTCTTCGTTTTTTATAGGTATATATATTTATTATACTATAACTTTTTATGAGTAAGCTGAACAGATTACTTAATGGTAATGTGTGGGGGATTTGTTTATATAGTCTGAAATATGACATTTAGAAGAAAATGTCACCAGACCTTACAATGGAAAGTTTGAATTAATTTTTTCATATATATTTTTAAATTTACATTCATTTACTGTACATCATTACAGCATACAAAATGAGATTTTTTTCCATCCAGAGTACACTGTATATTGTCTCAATCAAGCACATCAACATACATGTTACTGTCAAATAATTTTCCATTTCTTGTTTCATGTATGTTTTGCTTTTTTTCCCCCATTTTGATTCCCTATCTCTTACCCTCTGCCATCTCACACTCTTCTCCCCCACTGCCTCTGGTATCTATGTTTGCTTTCTGCACTGTTTATTTCCCCACATTTTATTGAATTATTAAAGATCTTAATTAATCTAAATATCTTTATGACAAACACAGCTGATACATACATTTCCATGAACACAAGTCTAACTTTAGGCATCCTATAAAGTAGCACCTAGCTGGGGCTATATATCTTACTGCAGTCATGGAATAGATATTTTTTCTTCTGAAACTTTTTTTTTCTAACTTAATTTACATTCTTTCCTTAAGCATCACCACAGTACACAAAATGGGATTTCCCATCAAGAATATACTGCATAGTGATTGAATCATGCATATTATTATAAAAAAATTTTCATTTCTAGTTTCTAGAATTTATTTTACCCCTCTTTCTGACCCTCTGTCCTTTCTCACCCTCTTCTCACACTGTCTCTGATGTGTACAATTGTCTTCCATTCCTTTTCCACTCACATTCCATTTATAACACAATTTCTTAAATAATCTAAGTAATTTCAATATCAAGTTCATATGGTATTACTAAGAAAACCAGTTTTAACCTAAATCATAGAAGTGCTAAGAAACTTTGCTTAAATCCAGGAAAAAGGTTAGGATTCTGTTCACATGGTAGGTACATGAAATTATCAGTCTCATGTCCTTTATCTTCTGTTTTGGTTAATTTTCCTGATAAATTCTGGGATATAATATTCAACTCCAGACTTGTCCCTATGATTAAGTTGGCCACTTTCTTAGTTTTTGAACTCTTAATTCTGTGTGTTTGTACTTAATTTTCCTGATATAACAAACCCTTGAGAACTTCTTGGAGATCTGGTCTGGTGCAGGTAAATTTTTTCAGGATTAGTTTATCCAAGAATGTTCTTGCCTTTTCTCCCACATGAAAGATAATCTTGCTGGGTACAGTATTCTTAGCTGAAATTGCTTTTCTATTAACACTTTGAATATATTTTCATTCTTTCCTCACTCACATGGTTTCTGATGAGAGGTTTGCTTTTAGCCATGAGGAATCTTCTTCTGAAGGCTCACCTTTCCTTCTTGGGAGGGAGGACCAGAGGGTATTACAAACAAGACCAAGGGCGGAGCTGAGAGCAAGAGAAAAACCTTACCTTTTAAAAAAATCATAAAAAGGAAAAATTACAAAAAAATGCGAAGACAGAAGTAGGAAGAGACAGAGACAGAGTCACAGAGACACTGATAGAAGACAGAGGGGCTCCAAACCACGCTAGCTTGTTTGCTGCGGGCTGAATTATCAGTAGAAAATCTTCACTTCTCTTGTACCCTGAAATAACTAGTTGGCAAGAGCCATGAGAAATAATCTGAAGGCTCATCTCTCCTGCATGGGTGGAAGACCAGAGGGGATTATTAACAAGACAGAGGGAGGAGCTGAGAAAAAGAGAAAAACTTTACCTTTAAAAAAATCATAAAAAGGAAAAATTGCAAAAGAATGAAAAGACAGATGCACTGAGAGACAGAGGCAGAGACACAGAGACAGAGATAGAAGGCCAGAGGGGCTCCCTACTACACTCGATAGCTAGTTTGCTGGAGGCTGAAATATTAGTAGACAATCTTTATTTCTCATGTACCCTGAAATAAATAGTTGGCGGGAGCCATGAGGAATCTTCTTCTGAAGGCTCACCTCTCCTGCCTGGGTGGGAGGACCAGAGGGCATTATTATCAAGACAAAGGGCATAGCTGAGAGCAAGAGAAAATGTTTACCATTAAAAGAATTGTAAAAAGGAAAAATTACAAAAAAATGAGAAGACAGAAACAGTGAGAGACAGAGACAGAGACACAGAGACAGAGAGAGAAGTCCAGAGGGGCTCCCTACCACGGTAGCTTGTTTGCAATAGGCTAAATTATCACTAGAAAAATCTTCATTTCTCTTGTACTCTGCAATAACTAGTTGGCAGGAGCCATGAGAAATCTTCTGAAGGCTCCCCTCTCCTGCCTGGGTGGGAGGACAAGAGGGGATTATTAACAAGACAAAGGGCGGAGCTGAGAGCAAGAGAAAAACTTTACCTTAAAAAAATCGTAAAAAGGAAAACTTACCAAAAAAAGGTGAGAAGACAGAAGCAGGAAGAGACGGAGACACAGAGACAGAGACAGAAGGCCAGAGGGGCACCCTGCTAAGCTAGCTTGTTTGCTGGAGGCTGAATTATAAATAGAAAATCGTCATTTCTCTTGTACCCTGAAATTACTATTTGGCAGGAGCCTTCACGAATCTTCTTCTGAAGGTTTGATTCTCCTGCCTGGGTGGGAGGACCAGAGGGCATTATTAACAAGAGAACGGGTGGAGGTGACAGCAAGAGAAAAACATTACCTTTAGAAAAATCGTAGAAATGAAAAAAATTACAAAAACACATGAGAAGACAGAAGCAGGGAGAGTCAAAGACAGAGACACAGAGACAGAGATAGAAGGCCAGAAGAGCCCCCTACCATGCAAGCTTGTTTGCTGGAGGTTGAATTATCAGTTGAAAATCTTCATTGCTCTTGTACCCTGAAATAACTAGTTGTCAGAAGCCATGAGGAATCTTCTTCTGAAGGTTCACCTCTCCTGCCTTGGTGAGGAGAACAGAGGGTATTATGAATAAAACAAAGGGCAGAGCTGAGAGCAAGAGAAAAATTTTACCATTGAAAAAATCATAAAAAGGAAAAACTACAAAAAAATGAGAAGACAGAAGCAGTGTGAGATAGAGACAGAGACACAGAGACAGAGGTTTTAAGAGAGAGGGGCTCCCTACCATGCTAGCTTTTATTCTGGTGGCTGAATTATCAGTAGAAAATCTTCATTTCACCTATACCCTGAAATAACTAGTTGGCAGAAGCCATGAGGAATCTTCTGAAGGCTCGCCTATCCTGCCTGGGTGGGAGGAGCAGAGGGAATTATTAACAAGACAAAGGGTGGAGCTGAGAGCAAGAGTAAAATTTTACCATTAAAACAAATCATAAAAAAGAAAAATTGCAAAAACCCCCGAAAAGACAGAAGCAGTGAGAGATAGAGACAGAGACACAGAGACAGAGATAGAAGACTAGAGGGGCTCCCTACCATGCTAGCTTGTTTGCGGGAGGCTGAATTGTCAGTAGAAAATCTTCATTTAGCCTGTACCCTGAAATAACTAGTTGGCAGGAGCCATGAAGAATCTTCTCCTGAAGGCCTGCCTCGGTGGGAGGACCTGAGGGGATTATTCACAAGACAAAGGGCAGAGCTGAGAGGAAGAGAAAAATTTTACCATTAAAACAATCATAGAAAGGAAAAATTACAAAATAATTGAGAAGACAGACACAGGCAGAGACTGAGACAGAGGCACAGAGAGAGAGATTGAAGGACAGAGGGGCTCCCTATCATGCTAGCTAGTTTGCTCAAGGCTGAATTATTAGCAGAAAATCTTCATTTCTCTTGTACCCTGAAATAACTAGTTGGTGGGAGCCATGAGGAATCTTCTTCTGCAAACTGGCCTCTCCTGCATGGGTGGAAGGACCAGAGGTGATTATTAACAAGACAATGGGCGGAGCTGAGAGCAAGAGAATCATTTTACCATTAAAAAATCTTAAAAAGGAAAAATTTTAAAAAATGAGAAGACAGAAACAGTGAGAGACAGAGACAGAGACACAGACACAGAGATAGAAGGCCAGAGGGGCTTCCTACCACACTTTCTTCTTTGCTGTAGGCTGAATTATCAGTAGAAAATCTTTTCTCTTGTACCCTGAAATAACTAGTTGGTAAGAGCCATGAGGAATCTTCTTCTGAAGGCTCCCCTCTCTTGCCTGGGTTGGAGGTACACAAGGGATTAACAAGACAAAGGACAGAGCTGAGAGCAAGAGAAAAACATTACCTTCAAAAAAATAAAGGAAAATTTCAAAAACAAAAAAGAGGAGTAGACAGAAACAGGAAAAGACAGAGACACAGAGACAGATAGAAGGCCAGATGGGCTCCCTATCACGCTAGCTTGTTTGCTGGAGGCTGAATTATCAGTAGAAAAATCTTCTTTTCTTTTATACCCTGAAATAACTAGTTGGCAGGAGCCATAAGTAGTCTTCTTCTGAAGGCTTCCCTCTCCTGCCTGGGTGGGAGAACCAGAGGCGATTATTAACAAGACAAAGGGCAAAGCTGAGAGTAAGAGAAAAAGTAACCTTTAGAAAAATCGTAAAAAGGAAAAATGACAAAAAAACGAGAAGAAGCAGGGAGAGACAGAGACAGTGACACAAGACAGATAAAGAAGGCCAGAGGGGCTCCCTACAACACTTGCAAGCTAGTTTGCTGCAGACTAAATTATCAGTAGAAAATCTTCATTTCTCTTGTAAACTGAAATAAGTAATAGGCAGGAGCCATTAGGAATTTTCTTCTGAAGGCGCGCCTCTCCTGCCTGTGTGGGAGGAGCAGGGGGAATTATTAAGAAGACAAAGGGCAGAGCTGAGAGTAATAGAAAAACTTTACCTTTAAAAACATCGTAAAAAGAAAAAATTACAAAAAATATGAGCAGACAGAAGCAGGGAGAGACAGAGATAGAAGGCTAGAGATGCTCCCTACCATGCTAGGTTGTTTGCTGGAGGCTGAAGTATTAGCAAAAAATCTTCATTTCTCTTGTACTCTGAAATAACTAGTTTGCAGGAGCCATGAGGAATCTTCTTCTGAAAGCTTGCCTCTCCTGCCTGGATGGGTGGACCTGAGGATGGGTAGACAAACGACGGAGCTGAGAGCAAGAGAAGAACTTCACCTTTAAAAAAATTGTAAAAAGGAAAAATGACAAAAAAGATGAGCAGACAGAAGCAGGGAGAGACAGAGATAGAAGGCTAGAGATGCTCCCTACCATGCTAGGTTGTTTGCTGGAGGCTGAATTATCAGTAAAAAACTTCATTTCTCTTGTACCCTAAATTAACTAGTTGGCAGGAGCCATGAGGAATCTTCTTCTGAAAGCTTGCCTCTCCTGCCTGGATGGGTGGACCTGAGGATGGGTAGACAAACGACGGAGCTGAGAGCAAGAGAAGAACTTCACCTTTAAAAAAATTGTAAAAAGGAAAAATGACAAAAAAAATGAGAAGACAGTAGCAGGGAGAGACAGAGACAGAGACACAGAGACAGAGAAAGAAGGCCAGAGGGGCTCCCTACTACACTCACTAGCTAGTTTGCTGGAGGCTGAATTATCAGTAGAAAATCTTCATTTCTCTTGTACCCTGCAATAACTAGTTGGCAGGAGCCATTAGGAATCTTCTGAAGGCTCACCTCTCCTGCCTGGGTGGGAAGATCAGAGGGGTTTATTAAAAAGACAAAGGGTGGAGCCGAGAGCGAGAGAAAATCTTTACCTTTATAAATCATAAAAAAAAAAAATTACAAAAAAAAATATGAAAAGACAGAAGCAGGGGGAGACTGAGACAGAGACACAGAGACAGATAGAGAATGTAAGAGATGCTCCCTGCCATGCTAGCTTGTTTGCTGGAAGCTGAATTATCAGTAGAAAATCTTCATTTCTCTTGTACCCTGAAATAACTAGTTGGCAGGAGCCATGAGAAATGTTCTTCTGATGGCTTGCCTCTCCTGCCTGGTGGGAGGACCAAAGGGGATTATTAACAGACAAAGGGTGGAACTGAGAGCAAGAGAAAAACTTCACCTTTAAAAAAATTGAAAAAAGTAAAAATTACAAAAAAAAAATGAGAAGACATAAGCAGGCCGAGGCAGAGACGGAGACAAAGAGACAGATATAGAAGGCCAGAGGGGCTCCCTACCATGCTAGCTTATTTGCTGGAGGCTGAATTATCAGTAGAAAATCTTCATTTCTCATATACCCTGAAATAACTAGTTCGCAGGAGCTATGAGGTATCTTCTTCTGAAGGTTCACCTGTCTTGCCTTTGTTGGAGGACCGGAGGGGATTTTTAAGAACACAAAGGGCAGAGCTGAGTGCAAGTGAAAAACTTTCCCTCTAAAAAAAATCATAAAAAGGTAAAACTACAAAAAATTGAGAAGACAGAAGCAGGGAAAGACAGAAACAGAGACACAGAGACAGAAATAGAAGGGCAGAGGGACTCTCTACCATGCTAGCTAGTTTGCTGGAGTCTGAATTTTCACTAGAATATCTTCATTTCGCTTGTATCCTGAAATAACTAGTTCGTGGAAGCCATGAGGAATCTTCTGAAGGCTCTTTTCTCCTGCCTGGGTGGGAGGTGCAGAGGGGATTATTAACAAGACAAAGGGCGGAGCTGAGAGCAAGAGAAAAACCTTACCTTTAAAAGAATCGTAAAAAGGAAAAATTACAAAATCTCATGAGAAGGCAGAGGCAGGGAGAGGAAGAGACAGAGACACAGAGACAGAGATAGAAGGCCAGAGGGGCTCCCTACTATGCTAGCTTGTTTGCTTGGGGCTGATTTATCAGTTGAAAATCTTCATTTCTCTTGTACCCTGAAATAACTAGTTCGCTGGTGCCATGAGAAATCTTCTTCTGAAGGCTCGCCTCTCCTGCCTGGGTGGGAGGATCAGTGGGGATTATTCTTCTTTGTCTCTTGTTACAGTTTTTGTCTTAAAGCCTATTTTGTCCTAGGCCAGTATAGTGACTTCTGCTCTTTTTTGGTTTCCATTCGTATGAAGCCAAAACCACAGACGAAGACAACATTCTATGATTGGCAAGAGAGAAACATCAAATCACTTATAAAGGCTATCTTGTCAGGCTAACACAAGACTTCTCATTGTATACAATGCAAGCAAAGAAAAAATTGGGAAATATAGTGAAAGTGTTAAATGAAAAACAATTTCCACAAAGAGTACTATACACAGCAAGATTATCCTTCACATGGGAAAAGAAAATAAAAATAAAAACGTTCTTGGATAAACAAAACTTGAAAGAATTTATCAACTTCAGACACAGCTCTTCAGGAAATTCTGAAAAGAGTACTATACCAAGAAAACTAAAGAGAGACAGACAGCAATAGGAGAACAAAAAACAACCAAGTATATGGCCAACTTAATGGTAGGGACAATACTGAAAATACTGATAATAACGTTGAAAGTTAATGGATTAAATTCTCTGATCAAGAGACCCAGACTGGCTGAATAGATTAAAAATCAGAAAACTTCCAACTAGTGCCTGCAACACACACATTTCATGGGAAAATACATACATAGACTAAAGTGAAGGGCAGGAAAAAGGTATACTATATTCATTTATTACTTCAACAAATGTTTTTCATGGCAACGTTTGGATATAAATATACCATCATGTCATCTGCAAATAAATGTTTTCAACTTTTCTTTGCCTATTTGAAAGTCTTTTATATTGTTCTATTTTCTTATTTTTTTGGATAGGTTTTCGCTACAGGGCTCGTGCGCTCGCCAGACAGACAGAGAGAGACATAGAGACAGAAAGTGAGAAATCACTCCCCCCAGAGGGGATGGTCACACCGCAATCCCTTCTCCTCCATTCTCCTCTTGGGATCTTGGGCACTCACGCACACGCGCCCGGCATGAGTTTTAAGCCACCGGGTCCGGAACGCGAACCACAGTCTACTACGTGGGAATCCAGTGACATAGCCATTATGCTAACTGCTGGTTCCCTTATTGTTCTATTTTCTGATTGCGTTGTTTAGGACTTTCATTACTATATTAAAAAGCAGTGTAGAAAGTGGGACTCCTTGTCTACTACCAGTTTTTAGTGGAAAAATTTTAGCTTTATTCCATTTATTGTAAGGTTAGCTATATATTTCATATATGGTTTTATTGTGTTGAGAAATGACGCTTCTATATCAATCTTGCTGACAATCTTAATCATGAAAAGATGTATTTTATCAAATCCTTTTCTGCATCAGTTGAAAAGATCATATTTTTAATTTTTTTTCTGTTAATATGGCATATTATATTTATGGTCTTGCATATGTTAAACTACCCTTGCATCCCTGGAATAAAGCCTACTATGTTGTTGAATTTGAAAGTATCTTGTTGAGAATGTTTACATCTATATTTATCAGATATTGGTCTGTAGTTCTCCTTTTTTGTTATTTCTTTATCTGTTTTTGGAATGAGGAAGATGTAGGCTTCATAAAATGAATTTGGAAGGTTTCCTTCCCTTTGGATCTTTATAAATAATTTGTGTAGGATAGGGGCTAACTCTTCCTTAAAAGTTTTGTAGAATTCAGAAGTGAAGCCATCTGGACCTGGGCTTTTTTTTTGTCAGGAGGTTATTTATTACTGATTAAATCTTATGGATTGTTATAGGTCTATTCAGGTTTTCTATGTCTTTTGAATCTTGGCAGATTATATTCCTAGAGGAATTTGTCCATCTGCTCCATGTTCTCTTGTTTCTTGGCATATAGTCGTTTGTAGTATCCTCTGATGATGTTTTGTATTTCTATTATGTCTGTTGTAATGTTGCCTGTTTCATTATTGATTTATCTGGTTACTTTCTTTTTCTTTTTATCATTCTAGCTAATTGTGTGTCAATCTTGATAATCTTTTCAAAGAATCAGCTTTTGCTTTTATTTATTTTCTGTATAACTCAATTATTTTCTATTTCATTTATTTCTCCTAAAATCTTCATGAATTCTTTTCTCCTGGCATTTTTTGAGGGTTTTCCCAATTCCCTGAGGCACAATGTTAGGCTGTCTATTTGTCACCTTTCCATCTTTTTCTCATGCACACTAATTACTATGAATTTTTCTTTTAGGACTGCTTTTGCTATGTCCCATAAATATGGAAATTCATGCACTCATTATCATTTGTTTCCATAATTTTTTTATTTCAGACTTTATTTCTTCAGTAGTTAAGAAGTCATTCAGAAGTAGGTAGTTAAGTTTCCATGTGTTTCTGTATTTTCTAGGGTTTTTCTTGAAATTAATATTGAGTTTAATTCCATAGTGGTCAGAGAAAATGTTGGATATAGTTTCTATGACTTTGAATTTGGAAAGGCTTGATTTGGTCCTATCATATGGCCAAGCTTTGAAAAGGTTCCATGCCGGGGTGACAAAAAATGTATATTTTGTGGTCTTACGGAAAAAATTCTATAGATGTCTCTTAAGTCCATTTGATTTATAGTATCATTTAGGTCTGTTATTTCTGTTTACTTTTAGTCTAGAAGGTCTTTATAAGAGAAATAAAGGGGTGTTGAGATCCCCAACAATTATAGTGCTGCATTCTGTCTCTCCTTTTAGCTCCAGCAGTCTTTTCTTCAGATATATAGGTGTTCCTGAGTTAGGTGCATAGATATGTATAAGCGTTATATCATCTGGATGAATTAGCCCATTTAGTATTATATAATGTTCTTCTTTGTCCTTTCTTGCAGGCTTTGTCTTGAAGCTTATTTTGTCTGAAATTGATATCACAACTTCATCCCTTTTCTAATTTCCATTTGCATGGAATATCTTTTTCAGCCCTTCATTTTTAGTCTATGTATGTTTTATCCATAAGGTGCATTTCTTGTAGGCATAGGGGGTTTCTGGGTTTTTTTTTTTTTTTTTTTTTTTTGCTTTTTTTTTTTCCCATTTAGCCAGTCTGTATCTCTTAATTGGAGAATTCAATCCATTAACATTCAATGTTATCATAAATATTTTGGAACAGTTTCTATCATTAAGTGATCCATTTTCTTGGTTGTATTTTGTGCTCTTATAACCATCCGTCTGACTTAGTTTTCCTGGTATAGCACTCCCTTCAGAACTTCTTGAAGAGGTGGTCTGGAGTTGGTAAATTCTTTCAGGTTTTGTTTATCCAAGAATGTTTTTATCTTTTTTTTTTTTTCATGTGAAGGATAATCTTCCTGGGTATAGGATTCTTGGTTCAAATTGCTTTTTTTTCATTTAAAACCTTGAATTTATGGCCCCATTCTTTCCCTGCCTGCATTGTTTCTGACAAGAGGTCTGATGTTAGTCTTATGGGATAACCTATGTAAGTAACTTGATGTTTCTCTCTTACCAATTTTAGTATCTTGTTTTTGTGGTTTTGGCCAATCTGGCTATGATGTGCCTTGAAGAGGTTTTTCTTGGATTGATTCTATTTGGGGTCCAGTGTATTTCTTGGGTCTGGGTATTCGAATGCCTCTCTAGATTTGGAAAGTTTTCCTCCAGGACTTCATGGAATAAATTATCAATGCCCTTATTATTTTTTCCTCTCTGGGATATCAGTTATCCAGATGTTGGGGCACTTGATGGTATCTAGTATTTCTTATATATTATTCTCATTTTTCTTCGTTGTTTTGTCATTCTTTGGATACATTTTGTCTTCTACATTCGAGATTCAATCTTCTGCATGATCTCATCTACTTTTAATACTTTCAGGGGAGGTTTTAATTTCCCATATCACATTCTTCTCTAACAATTCCATTTGATATTTTTTATGGTGTCTTTTTCTTCTTTCAAATCGTGAAAGGACTTCCTCATTTCCTGGATCTCGTCTCTTTTCTCTTGCATCTCATTTAGTTTGGTCACTAGAAATATTCTAAATTACTTATCTAACATTTCTATGACTTCCATTATATTGTCTGTAGGTGATACAGAATTAATGTTTTCCCTGGAAGGGAGAGACATTTCGTTGGTTACTCATATTTCTTGTACCTCTGCGATTGTTCCTAGTCATCTGGTGATCTATATATTCCTCCCTAAATTTTTTCAAGGTACCTCTGAGTGTTCAAAGGTGTGCAGGAGTGAAAAATTGGCAATTTTACTTTTTCTTCTGCTCTGCCTCCCTGTTGCTCACCAGCACCCTGAACTGTTGTCACTGGTCCTGGGTGAACGAAAGTTGCTCCTCTTTCTAAAGTACAGGTGCACTTGAAACTGAGCTGCTGCACTTCAATTAAGGAACAAAGAAAAAATCATGCAGCATCCAATGAGCACTATGCATTATCCAAAACACCGAAGTCATGAGAGTTCAAAGGTGAGTGGGGAAAGTGATGATCCATGGCTACTGGTCATTATGCCCTGCAACCACAGGCAGCCTGCTGTCTGGCAAGCCCTTTGCTTGAACTGGTATCCCAGTCTATTTCTCTTAAAAATTAAGGTTTTTCAAAAAGTTTGTCAATGTATATTCTAAAACAACTGCATAGCTTAAAAAAATCACACCAAAATAAACTTCAGTTCCATTTTTCCCTGATCTTTACAAATCAATAACCAAGGATCCCTAGAAAAATAAAGGAAGACTGCAGCAGAAAAGAAAAATAATAAAATAAGTGTCTCTGGGACTTGGGGAAGCCCATTTTGTTCTGGTCCTTGTGTCATCAGGACATCTGCTCGAGATGGTCTTGCTGCATGGTGAGCCCTTTGTGGCTAGGGAGGGATACTGAAGTGTTGATTATTCTCTCCCCCACATGCCTTCAAACTCTCATGAGTGTTTATTGGGACTTGGAGAATCCCATCTTTCTCTCCACATCATTGGGACATCTGCCCAAGATGACCTTGCTGCATGGTGAACTGTTTGTAGCTGGGAGGGGTGCTGAAAAATGTGACTGATTCCCTCCTCCACATGCCTTTAAACTCTCATATGTGTTCACTGGGACTTGGAGAAGCCTGCCTAGCCTCAGTTCCCAAGCCATTGAGACATCTGCCCCAGATGGCCTTGCTACACAGTGAGCCATTTGCAGTTGGGAAGGGTTCTGCAGAGTATGGCTTATACCCTCCTCCACATGCCTTAGAACTCTTGGGTGTGCTCATTGGGATTTGGAGAAGCCTGTCTCGCTCTGGCCCTGTGCCATTGGGACATCTGCCCCAGGTGGCCTTGCTGCATAGTGAGCTGTTAGCAGCTGGGAGGGATGCTGCAGAACATAGCTAATATCCTCCTCACATACTTTGGAACTTTCAGGTTGTTCATTGGGACTTGGAGAAGCCCATTTGTTCCAGTTGTCATGCCATCAGGACAGCTGCCCCATCAACAGGCCTGGGTGCACTGAGTGGCAGAGAGATTGTGGCTCATCCCCAGCCATGTGCCTCTGAATTCTCAACCTGGAAGAAAACTTTCCAAACCTTGAGAGGCATTCAAAAATCCAGACTCAATAAATGCAAAGGACCTCAAATAGAATCAACCCAAGAAGATCTTGTCAAAAAACACATCATAGCGGGACCAGCAGTTAGCGTAATGGCTATGTCGCTGGACTCCCACATAGTCAACCACGGTTCATGTCCCGGACCCGGTGGCTTAAAACTCACACCGGGCACATGTGCGTGCATGCCCAAGATCCCGAGAGGAGAATGGAGGAGAGGGGATTGCGGCATGGCCATCCCCCCGGGGGGTGATTTCTCGCTTTCTGTCTCTCTGTCTCTCTCTGCCTGTCTGGTGAGTGCACACGCCCTATAGTAAAAACCTCTCAAAAAAAATCATAGCTAGATAGACCAAAACAACAGACAAAGACAAGACACTAAAATTGGCACAAGAGAAAGGTGACCGTTACTTACAAAGGTTATCTCATCAGGCTAACATTGGACTTCTCATCAGAAACAATATGGGCAAGGAAAGAATGTGAACATATATTCAAAGGTGTTAAATGAAAAACAATTACAAACAAGCTTACTATACTCAGCAAGATTATCACAAATATGGGAAGAAACGATAAAAATGTTCTCAGATAAACAATACCTGAAAGAATTTACCAACTTCACATGCACCCTATAGTGAAAACCTCTCCAAAAAAAAAAAGATAGACATATATTACAAGTGAAGGGTTGATAAAAGGTATTCCCGGCAAATAGAAATCAAAAAAGACCTGAAGTTGCAATACAGATTTCAGACAACATAGGCTTTAATACAAAAACTGTAAAAAGAGACAGAGACAGGCATTATATACTAGTAAAAGGGCTAATTAATCAAGAAGACATAACACTTACAAATATGTATGCATCCAACTCAGGAGCATTAGAATAAGTGAAGGAAAGACTGCTAGATCTTAAAGGAGAGATAGGTTTCAATACTGTAATCATTGGGGATCTCAACATACCATTATCTCCTTTAGAGGTATCTTCTAGTCAAAGAATAAGTAAAGAGGGACCAGCAGTTAACAACATAATGGCTATGTCGCTGGACTCCCACGAAGTTGACCATGGTTCATGTCCTGGACTCGGTGGCTTAAAACTCGCACCAGGTGTGTGTGCGTGCATGCCCAAGATCCCAAGAGGAGAATGGAGGAGAAGGGATTGTGGTGTGACCATCCCCCCCTGGGGGTTGATTTCTCGCTTTCTGTCTCTCTGTCTCTCTCTGTCTGGTGAGCATACACGCCCTACAGCAAAAAAAAAAAAAAAAAAAAAGAGCAAAGAGATACAAGAACTAAATGATACCATAAATTAAATGGACTTGAAAGATATCTATAGAACTTTTCACCCTAAAATGAAAGAATATACATTTTTCTCACTCTTGCATGGAACCTTTTCAAAGATTAATCATATGGTAAAGCACAAAACAAGCTTCTACAGATTCAAAGGCAAAGAAACTATATCCAGCATCTTCTCTGATGATGATGGAATTAAACTTGATATTAATTTCTAGGGAAAGTCCTCTAAATTACAAAACCACATGGAAACTAAACAACCTACTTCCAAATGACTTCTCAAGTATCAAAGAAATTAAGTCTGAAATCAAAAGATGTATGGAAACAAATGATAATGAGTACACGAGTTTCCATATACTGGGACACCGCAAAAGCAGTCATAAGAGGAAAATTCATAGTGATCAGTTTGCATAAGAAAGAGATGGAAAGGTGGCAAATAGACAACGTATCATGCCTCAGGGAATTGGAAAAACAACAACAAAATAATCCAAAAAATCCAGGAGAAAAGAAATAATAAAGATTTGAGCAGAAATTAATGAAAAAAAAATAAACAAATTATACAGAAAATAAAAGAAAGAAAAGCTGGTTATTTGAAATGACTAACAAGATTGACACACCGTTAGCTAGACTGATTAAGAATAAGAGATAAAAGGAATTAGTATAATCAAATTCATAATGAAACAGGCAATATTACTACAGACACAATAAAAGTACAAAACATCATTAGAGGATACTATGAGATGGACAAATTCCTGAGCACATATTAACTACCAAGATTGACTTAGGAGGACATAGAAACCCTGAATAGACCCATAACATGCCATGATATTGAATCAGTAATAAATAACCTCCCAAAAATAAAAAGCCAGGTCCTGTTGGCTCCACATCTAAATTCTACAAAACTTTTAAAGAAGGATAACCCACTCACTATTCAAACTACTTCTAAAGACCCAAAAGGAAGGAATCATGCCAAAATCATTTTTGAAGCCTCCATCATCCTCATCCCCAAAACAGACAAAGACATGAAAAAAGGAAAACTATAGACCAATATCTCTGATGAATATAGATGTAAAAATTCTCAACAAAATACTTGCAAATCATAACCAAAAACTTATAAAAAGATTATTCATCATGAACAGATAGACTTTATTCCAGGGATGCAAGAGTGGTTCAACACAATGAAAATCATAAACATAATACACAATATTAACAGAAATAATCATAAAAATCATATGATCATTTCAATCAATGCAGAACAAGCATTGCATAAAATACAACAGTCCTTCATGACTAATACTTTCAGCAAAATCACCATAGAAGAGTCATTTCTCAACATAATAAAAGCCATCTATAGGGGACCAGCAGTTAGTGTAATGGCTATATCACTGGACTCCCATGTAGTAGACCATGGTTCGAGTCCTGGATCCGGTGGCTTAAACTCACATCAGGTGCATGTGTGCATGCCCAAGATCCTGAGGGAAGAATGAAGGAGAAGGGATTGAGGCACGGCCATTCCCCCTGGGGGATGACTTCTCGCTTTCTGTCTCTCTGTCTCTCTGGCGAGTGCACGCACCCTATAGCATAAACCTCTTCAAAAAAAAAAAAAAGAAAAAGAAAAGAAAAGAAAAAGTCATCTATAAAACAACTATAACTAACCTTATACTGAATGGGGAAAAGCTAAAAGCTTTTCCACTTAAAATTGATACTAGACAAGGCCACACACGTTCTCTATTCTTTTTCAATATAGTGCTAGAAGTTTTAGCCAATGAAGAAAGACATTGTATGTCCCCACTCATTATATACCGAGTGTCCTTATTCTATGACTGAAACTGATTGACTAAAGGATATTAGAAAGACAGTTAATGGGTGTAAATACCAGATATAGTATGTGTGAAAGAGTAGAGTCTGAGGAAGGACATTTAGAAGATAAATAGAGAAGCAAAGCATTAATGGGACAAAGAAATGTGGTATTATCTATGGAAGATAATCTTATAGTTTTGTCAACTGAACTAGGGAGAAATGTTCACGTATTGGAATATTCACATTGTAAGCTAAATAACGTGACTGAATGTATAAAAGAAAATGAAATAAAAAAAAGAAACTATGCTTCATCCCAGAGTGGTTCAAATGAATAGTTACTATTTTTGTATTTTCCGGAACTATCTAAATTTTATAGAGCATAGAAAGTTGGAGAATGAGTTGCTGGTATTAAGCCCATCTATAAAAAATATTTAACGGTACCACTATACCAGTTGAAATATTTATCATGTGATAAAATAAATACTTCTTTTTAATAAAAAAAAGAATAAATTTGTCCAGAAATAATTTCAGGAAATGGGAGCTGATTTTCAAATACAGTCCACTTGTATCACCCTTTGTATTAAAATTTATAGGAATAGTTGAAATAAAATGATGACCTGCATTTGATGTGGGAGATCTTAGGTTGTTGATCTTAAAATCTCACTGCATCTGACATATATTATCACCATGTGCTTAGGAAATTATTATTGTTAAATTTTGAACAGATTTTTAAATGTTGGATTTTATGTAAGACCATTTTTTTTATCCTGACAGATTTGTCCAATGACAAACATATAGCTTTTAATTCATTTTCCCATCCCATCCATGGCTAAAGTGAGTAGATAAAATATGCATCTAATTATGTCAGCCCTCTAATTGACTCCTACAACCCCAGCATTGACTTTAGAATAAGTCTCAACTCCAAAACAAGCTTATAAAGCCCTCACTTGTTCATTTCTGCTGACCTCTTCAAATTCATTTCTCTCTGCTCTCAGTATTTTAAATGATTCTATCTGTTACAAATTTACTGAAACTAAAGTCTAATTTTGGACACTTAAAGCTATTAATATTATATACCATTATTTAAAATAATGATCTTAACATATACGTATCATTGTACTTTATTTCATTATTTTCTTGAGAGAAATTTGTATATGTCAATTAATAAATTAATAATGTGCATTTCTTAGCATTTTTTTATGACTTTCAATTCTCTCTGTAGATTAGTATGAAGTTTTGACCCTGCCTACTGTGTAAGATGATGCCAAGTTTATATGTCATAACAAATATATATCTTTATTTTTTGTAACTTTATGTATTCTCCCAAACTGTCTTAATTAGCATTTCCATAATATTTATTTTAATACCTTTAGCCCCTTTTGTTCATTTGTAGTCAGATATTTAATTAATCAAAAAATAAATATAGATTAAATTTTTAATAAGAAGTCTTAGCCAATGCAATCAGAAAAGAGAATAATATAAAAGGAATTCAAGCAGGAAAATAAGAGAGGAAACTATCTTTATTTGCAGATGACATGTTGGTAAACTTAGAAGACTCAAAGGTATCCATGAAAAACAAAAACAAGACAAAACAAACAAAAAAACCCAGCTTCTCGAAGTAATAAAGGAGTATAGTAAAGTGGCTGGATACAAAAATCAACATCCAAAATTTGTTAGCATTTTTATATACGAACAAGTTTACTGAGATAGAACTGAAGAAAAATCCTTTTAGCATAGCCACAAAATGTATAAAATATCTAGGGATAAACCTAACCAAGGAAGCCAAATACCTTTACAAGGACAACTGTGAAAATCTTTAAAAGACACTGGAAATGATGCAAAACAGTTGGAGGACATCCCATGTACCTAGATTGAGAGAATTAATATAATCAAAATGGCAATTCTACCCAAATTAATCTACATATTTAATGCAAATCCAAACAAATTACAAAATATATTCATCACAGATTTAGAAAAGATGGTCATAGAATTTTTCTGGAATCATAAAAGACCCTGTATTGTCAAAGCAATCTTGCACAAGAAGAATAGAGTGGGTGGCATCTCACTTCCTGATCCCAAAATAAACTATAAAGCTGTGATAATCAAAATCAGCATCGTATTGGCACAAAACCAGACAGGTGGACTAATGGAACAAAATGGAGACTCCAGAAATAAACCCCAAGACATACAGTCAACTGATTTGTGACTAGGATATCAGATAAATGTCAATCCTATGTAAAAAGAAAAACCTCTAAAGAGGTTAAAAAGCACATGCTGCTGGCAAAGCACATGGTGCTGGCAAACTGATTACCCATCTGCAAAAAGATGAAATTAAATCCCCATCTTTCACCATTAATAAAGATCCACTCTAAAGGATCAAAGATGTAAACCTAAGACCTCAACCTATAAAGCTGTTGGTAGAAAACACTGGGGAAACTCTGGGAAATATTGAGGTAGGCAAAGACTTATAAAATAAGAGCCCCAAATCACGGCCCATAATCCAAAAAATACACAAGTGGGATTACCTCTGATTAAGAAGTTTCTGCACAAAAAAGGCACATCAATGAGTGTGAATTAACAGCCCTTAGCATGGGAGTATATTTTTATAAAATATGCCTCACATAAGGGACTGATAACCAGAATACACAGAAAACTCAAGTGGCTTCCCCCAAAATAAATGATTAACCCAATTAAAAGATGGGAAAATCAGCTAAAAAAACTCTCTAAGGAAGACATATGAACAGACAAAAAGCATATGAAAAAATGGTCAACATTCTTATCAACAGGGAGACGCAGATTAAAACCACAATGAGAGGACCAGCAGGTGTCATGGTAGTTAATGACACTGTATAAGCACATGGCTGACTTTGATTTGTGTTCCAGACCTGGTGACCTGCTTTCTCACTTTCTCATTTTCTTTCTCTCTTCCCCCCCGCTCTTTTTATTAAAAGTAAATAAATAAATAAAGTTAAATAAAATAATTCTTTAAAAATAAAAAAAAACCACAATGAGATATAACTTAACCTGTCAGAATGACAAAGATTAAAAATACATAAAATTATGGGACCAGCAGTTACTGTAATGACTATGTCGCTGGACTCCCATGTAATCCACTGTGGTTTGAGTCCCAGACCCTGTGGCTTAAACTCACGCCAGATGTGTGTGCATGAATGCCCAAGATCCCAAGAGGAGAATGGAAGAGAAAGGATTGCAGTGTGGCCATCCCCCCTGGAAGGTGATTTGTCACCTTATGTCTCTCTGTCTCTCTCTGTCTTTCTGGTGAGCACACACACCCTATAGCAAAAAACCTCTCAAAAAATACATAAAATCTTAAGTGTTGGTATGGTCGTGGCGAATGGGCAACTCTCCTACACTGTTGGTGGGAATGTAAATTGGTCCAGCCACTGTGTCCTACAATGTGGAGGCTTCTTAAAGACCTTCAGATAGAACTACCATATAATCCAGCAATTCCATTCCTAGGTACCTACCCAAAGGATAGGATAATGCTAAGTTGGAAAAGTGCTTTCACGTCTATGTTTATTGCAGTATTATTCATGATTGCAAAGACATGACACCAACCCAAATGTCCATAAACTGATGAATGGACTGAAAAAGTGTGGCACATATACTCCATGGAATACTATTCATTCATACAAAACAATGAGATCCTGGCATTTGATGGAAAGTGGATTAATATGAAAGACTTATTGCTGAGTTAAGCAAATCAAGTTATGAAAGAGACATTGTATGTTTCCACTTAACATGTACTGACTGTCCACACTCTATGATAGAGACTTTTCAGTTGGAGGGGATCGATAATAGTTATGGATATTGGAGAAAGTGTGAAGGAGGGTGAAAGAAGGAAAGAG
>NW_006203565.1:194564-196975 GCF_000334495.1 Tupaia belangeri chinensis
TTAGGGAGAAAATAGAGAAGTAAGACATTTGTGGGACACAGAAATAGTTTATTACCTGTTTATCATAACATGTCTAGTATTCTCAACTTGACTGGTCTGAGGTGTGTTTCATGTTGTGTGAATTATCTCTACAAGCTAAATGTGGTATAGTATTTAATGTATAAATAATAATAATAAAATAAATTTTAAAAAAGAAAAAATTCTAAAATAAACAAATGAAATGACTGACAGAGAGAAAATTTGGAATTTGGGAAACAAAGAGAACTTCAGGAGAGAAAAAGATTATATTCTCTACAAGAGTACAGAAGATATAACATGTATAAACCAAAAGACTAGATGCTACAAAACAGGAAGACTCAGAGAGGGAAAAAAAAGCTGAAACTAAAAAATTATAAGGTATAAAAGCATGAAGAGCAACTGTGGATACTAGAGACAGTGCAGAAAGAGGGTGGCCAATGAGAGGCAGGAGGGAAGGAACTGAGAGAAAAAAGGCAAAATGTAAAATGGACAGGAGCTGTCTGTGGATGGATGCAGGCCTTAACGGCTGGGAACCATTGCTCATCCTCACCCCTGCTCATCTCTGGACTTCAGGTTTGTTTCTTGGGACTTTAAGATGAACTTGCACCCCTCCCTATCTCATTTGGAGATCAGTTCAAGCCAGTGGCAGTGCCAGACACCAAGATGCCTGTGGCTGCAGGCCCTAATAGCAGGGACCATCGCTCATGCTCCGCTCTATCCCCACTTGCCTTTGGACTCTCAGAATCTCAGTGTTTTAAATAGCGTGTGGCTTGCATTGCACAATTTTTTCTTTTCCCTTGAGGCGAAGCTTATTAAGGCAGTTGGAGGCTCACCACCCCTTAAAAACAGGGAGGTCTTTGGGTCACCGAGGACCAGTGACATCAGTGCATGGTACTGGCGAGCAACAGATAGCAATAACAGAAGAGACGGCACGAATTTTCTAATCTTGTGCACCTTTTAACACTCAGAGATATCTTGAATAAGTTAGGAAGTAATGTATAGATTACCAGATGAATAGGAACAATCGTAGATGCTTAAGAAATGTGAACAACCAACAAAAGACCTCTCCCCCAAGGGAAATTCTCAAGCCCACATCACCCACAGTCAATACTATGGATGTCATGGACATGTCGGATAAGGAATTCAAAATATTTCTACTGACCAAATTAACTGAGATGAAAGAGAAAAGAGACAATGAGTTCCAGGAGATGAGGAAGTCCTTTCGTGATTTGAAAGAAGAAATAGACACTTTAAAAAAACCAGATTTGTAGGGTTGAAGAATATGATACAGGAAACCAAAACCTCCCCTGAAAGTATTAAAAGGCAGATTATATTAGGCAGAAGATAGAATCTTGAAAGTAGAAGACAAACCATCTGACCCAGAAAGAAGAATAAAGAAGATTGAGAAAACAACCTAGAAAAATGAGGATAATATATGAGGAATACTGGATACCATCAAGTGCCCCAACCTCCAGATAACTGATATCTCAGAAGAGGAAGAAAATAATAAGGGCATTACCCCACCCCCTTTAAAGACCAGACTGGCCCTTGCTCTGCAAGAGTCCTCCAGTTCCATCTCTAGGCTCCTGGCCGGCAAGGGAAACTGAGGCAGGGGCACCACTGCCCCCAGCCCACTTCCAGGCTCCGAAGACCAGGACTCCACCCCCTTTAAAGATAAGACTGGTCCTTTCTCTATTAAAGCCCTGCAGTTCCATCTTTAGGCCCCTGGCCTGCAAAGGAAACTGAGGCGGGGGTACCACTGCCCCCAGCCCACTTCCAGGAGGCCAAGACCAGGAGCCCACCCCTTTTAAAGGTAGGCAGGGTTTTATTATTTTTATTTTTTTCTTTGTTCTTCCTTTCTGTTTTGTTAATACCCTCTTCCCCCTTGTCCCACAGAACAGACTGGCCCTTGCTCTGCAGGAGGCCTCCAGTTCCATCTCTAGGCTCCTGGTGAAATCGCAGAGGTGCGTAACTTTTTCTTTAATCTCCTCTATACTCTTTTCTTTCCTATTACATTATCCTCTCTTCCTCATCCTCCACCCTGCCAGAAGGATTAGACAGATCCAGAATCACAGTTCTCAAATTCCCTAGTATTGTAAGGTTCCCTTGGATCCTCCTCTGTACTGAGCCACCTGTGAATATGAAGATAGTATTCCTCAGAAACTTTAACAGAGTACCCCTCTTGAAACCACATTGCTAAAAACAACAGAAGAGAAACTTCCGCACACATAAATTCACAGCAAAAGGGATACACGCTTGTTTCTAGTCAAGGAAACGTTCTCCTGAGAGATATTCAAAAGTGAATACATCTTCCAATGGCTAGAAGTATAAGAAGAGCCTCAGGTCTGAGTAAGCCACAGACTATGTCTCCATCAAAGGAACAGACTAACTCC
>NW_006203565.1:197031-198876 GCF_000334495.1 Tupaia belangeri chinensis
AACAAATTCTATGAGTGGAAACAAAAAAGAGACAAATTCAGGAGATTAGGAAGTCCTTCCATGACATGAAAGAAGAAATGGACACTCTTAGAAAGAATAAGATGGAGCTATTAGAGGAAAAAGTCTATAATACAAGAAATCAAAAACTTTCTTGAAAATATTAAAAGTTGATTAGACCAGACTGTCCTTTGCCTGGCAGCAGGCACCTGGTCCACCTCCAGCAAGGGATATTGAGGCAGGGTCACCTCTGACCCCCGCCTCACTTTCAGACTCCACAGCCCAAGACCCCGCCTCCTAGACTGTCCATTGCCCAGCAGCAGGCACCTGATCCACCTACAGGCCTCTGTCCAGCAAGGGATATTGAGTCAGTGTCACCTCTGACCCCTGCCTCACTTTCAGACTCCCTAGCCCAAGACCCTGCCTCCTAGACTGTCCATTGCCCAGCAGCAGGCACCTGGTCCACCTACAGGCCTCTTTATTTCTCTCTGTTGTCTTTTATTTCATCTCATATTATCCTCTCCTCTTCATTTTCCACCCTGCCAGAGGGACTAGACAGGTCTAGAATCAGATATCTGAAATCCCCTAGTAAGGTAAATTTCTCTGGGATCTTCCCTTGCACTGATCCACCTGTGAGAAAGGAGATATTGCTTTTTAGGCACCTCAGTAGAGTTTCCCTGTTGAGAGCACATTGGTAAAAACAACAGAAGAGAGACTTCAGCAAACATCAATTCCAAGCCAAAAGGAAACATACTTATTCCTAGTGGGAGAAATATTCCCCAAAGAGTTTTTGAAAAGGGAATACATTTTCCAATGTCTAGAAGTAGAAGAAGAGCCTCAGGTCTGAATAAACAAGGAAATATGTCTCCAACAAAGGAAAACTGTAACTCCCCTCCATCCCTCATAAATATGGAAGACGTTACCAAATTGGCAAAGAATTTTGAACATTCATGGTGACCAAATTCTGTGAGTTAAAACAGAAAAGAGACAATGAAGTGCAGGAAATTAGGAAATCCTTCCAGGATATGAAAGAAGAAATGGATACTCTGAGAAAGGATCAGGTGGAACTATTAGAGATAAAGTCTGTAATACAGGAAATCAAAAACTCTCCTGAAGTTATTAAGAGCTGATAAGAACATGCTAAAGATCAAATCTCCAATATAGAAATAAAACCTCTGACCTAGGGAAAAAAAACACCAAAAAGATCGAGAAAATAACAACAACAACAACAAAAACCCCACGAGGATAATATACGAGACGACCAAACATCTGAATAATTGGCATTCCAGAAGGTGAAGAAACTAATAACAGCATGGAAAATCTATTCCATGAAATCCTGGAAGAAAATGTCACTCTATTAGACACCCAAACATCAGAATAATTGGCATTTCAGAAGGTGAAGAAACTAGTAATGGCATTGACTCTTTATTCCACGAAATCCTGGAAGAAAATTTCCCAAGTCTAGAGTGGCACTCAAGCATCCAGAAGCAAGGAATACAAAAGACCCCAAATAGAATCAACCCCAGAAGATCTCCCCCAAGGCACCTCTTAGCCAGGCTGTCTAAGATCACAGATAAAGACATGATACTAAAACGGGCAAGAGAGAAATGAGAAGTAACTTACAAAGGCCATCCCATCAGGTTAACACCAGGCCTCACATCAGAAAAAATGCAAGCAAGGAAAGAATGGGAAGACGTATTGCAAGTGTTAAGAGAGAAACAATTTCAACCAAGGCTATTATATCCTGCAACATTATCCTTCATACGGGAAAAAAAGATTAAAATCTTCTCAGAAAAACAAAACCTGAAAGAATTTGCCAACACCAGACCAGCTCTTCAAGAAACCCTG
>NW_006203565.1:198919-202737 GCF_000334495.1 Tupaia belangeri chinensis
ATAACATCAATAACAACATTAAATGTTAATGGTTTAAATTCTCCAATCAAGAGACACAGACTGGCTGAATGGATAAAACAACAGAAACCCTCTATCTGTTGCCTATAGGAAACCCACCTCATGGAGAAAGACATACGTGGGCTGAAAGTGAAGGGTTGGAAAAAGTTATTCCATGCAATAGGGAACCAAAAAAGAGCTGGAGTTGCGATAATAACTTCTGACAAAATAGGCTTTAAAACAAAAACCGTTTGAAGAGACAAAGAAGGGCACTATATAGTAGTAAAAGGCTCCATAGATCAAGAAGATATAACACTACAAATATCTATGTACATAACACGGGAACACTCAAATATGTGAAGGAAAGACTGTTAGTTCTAAAAGGGGACATAGACTGCAACACACTAATTGTTGGAGATCTCAACAGCACATTACTCCATCTGGACAGATCATCTAGGAAAAAAATAGGTAAAGAGATAAAGGATCTAAACGATACCATAAATCAATTGGACTTAACAGACATCTATAGAATTTTCCACCCAAGAACAATGAGATAGTTTTTTCTCACACCGACATGGAACCTTCTCGAAGATTGACCATATCATAGGACACAAAGCAAGCCTCTACAGAATCAGAGACATAGAAACTATATCCAGCATCTTCTCTAACCATGATGGGATTAAACTTGGTTTTAATTTCAGAAGAAATCCTCAAAAATACGCAAATACATGGAAACTACATAACCTACTCCTGAATGACTCCATTACTACCGAAGAAATAAAGTCTGAAATCAAACGATTCATGGAAGCCAATGAAAATGAGGACATGAGTTTCCATAATCTTTGGGACACTGCTAAAGCAGTCATAAGAGGGAAGTTCATAGCAATTAGCACACATAAGAGGAAGACGGAAAGAAGGCTAATGGATCACCTAACATCATGCCTCAGAGAATTGGAAAACCAACAGCAAAAAAGTCCAAAAAACGCAAGGAGAAAATAAATAATAAAGATCCTAGCGGAAACAAATGAAACAGAAAATAAACGTACTATACAGAAAATAAATGAAAGTAAAAGCTGGTTCTTTGAAAGGATAAACAAAACTGATACACCACTAGCTAGACTTATAAAGAAGAGGTGAGAAAGAAACCAGGTGACACAAATCTGCAATGAAGCTGGTAATATAACAACAGACATAGTAGAAATTCAAAACATCATTAGAGGATATGATAAGGACAGAACAAAGAAGGAAAGCTATAGACCAATATCTCTGATGAATATAGACGCAAAGATTTTCAACAAGATACTAGCAAATTGTATCCAAAAACTTATAGAAAAGATCATACACTATGATCAGGTAGACTTTATTCCAGGAATGCAAGGTTGATTCAACACATGAAAAACCATAAATGTAATACATCATATCAACAGGAATAAAGAGAAAAACCACATGGTCACATCAATTGATGTGGAAAAAGCATTTGATAAGATACAACATCCCCTCATGATCAAGACTCTCAGCAAAATTGGCATAGAAGGGCCTTTTCTCAACACGATAAAAGTCATTTATGAAAAATCCCTAGCAAACATCATCCTGAATGGAGAAAAGCTGAGTGCGTTTCCACTAAACATGGGAACAACCAAGGATGTCCACTTTCCTCACTCCTTTTTAATACACTACTGGAAGACCTCGCCAATGCAATCAGAAAAGAGAAAAAAATAAAATGCATTAGAATAGGAAAGGAAGAGGTGAAACTCTCTCTATTCTCAGATGACATGACTATATACATAGAATACCCAATGGTCTCCATGGAAAAATTACTGGAAGTAATACATGATTACAGTAAAGATGCAGGATATAAAATCAATATACAGAAATACATAGCATTTCTATATATGAATAACAAGCAGACTGAGATAGAACTGAAAAAAGTTATTCCATTTACCATATCCACAAAAAGTAAAAGATATTTAGGAATAAATCTAACTAAAGAAGTTAAAGACCTCCACAAGGAAAACTAAGGGAAGCTAAAATATGAAATTGAAAATGACACAAAAAAGTGGAAGGACATCCCATGTTCCAGGATTGGAAGAATTAATATAAAAAAATGGCAATTCTACCTAAATTAATCTACATATTTAATGCAATGCCAGTTACATACCAGACACTTTCTTCACTCATCTAGAAAAGACAATCATAAAATTTGTCTGGAATCATAGAAGACCCCGTATTGCCAAAGCAACTCTACACAAGAAGAGTCCGGTGGGTGGCATCTCAATCCCTGACCAAAAAATATACTACAAAGCTGTGGTAATCAAAACAGCATGATACTGGCACAGAAACAGACATGTAGACCAATGGAACAGAATAGAGTTCCCAGAGGACTCTTTTCTGTTCCAACTCGAAGAATTTGCAAATAGTGCTGGAAAAACTGCATCTCCACCTGTAGAAAGATGAATCTGAACCACTACCTCTCACCTTTGACAAAAATCAAGTCAATGACTGCGGTTTGAGTCCAGGACCCAGTGGTTTAAAACTCACACTAGGTGTGTGTGCATGTGTGTGTGCCCAAGATCCCGAGAGGAGAATGAAGAAGAAGGGATTGCAGCGTGGTCATCCCCGGGGGCATGATTTCTAGCTTTCTGTCTTCCTACCTCTCTGGTGTGGGCATGTGCCCTATAGCAAAAATCTCTCTTAAAAAAAAAACAAAAGACAAGTGATTACCAGCTGAGCTGCAGTTCAGGGTAAAGGCCCAAGTGCTTGTGTGGTCTCATTTGTTATAACTAAATACTATTGTTTTCATTAACAGTGTGACATTTTATTCCAGGAGTTGTCGATTTTAGTTATGGGTTACCATTTACCAAACTGGTCTTCGAAAGCTTTTATTTTTGCTTATTAGTTTACACAAATCTACTTTAAAATAAACATTTTTCAGATAAATCATCAGAGTCTGAAAGCTACCCCCAAAAACTGAAATTAAGGAGAAATTTAGATTTCTTCTAGTAGGCTTTGTGATATTAGTAGTCTAGTACCATTTATTTTGCATCGTCTGACTCTGAGACACATAGATTTTTCATTTTTATGCTGAAGTTAAAACAATATGTTCCTAGTTCCAGATAAACACAATTTTCAAGGTTTTATTTAGATATTTACCATTATGCTTTCAAAGAAGAAATAAATCACCATAGTTCTTCTATGTGAGTCAAACAAATGAATGTAAATATTTCACCAAGTTCATTATTTGATATATTCCTTTAATATATGATCCACAGCAGCACTCAGAGACACCTAATAAATTCACAAGTCAATTTACTTCTGGTTTCTGTAGACAATTTAAACAGCTTTCACTAAATTACTGGAGAAAAATGTAGATTCTGGTAACCTACATTCCCAGACCTTTTGCCATTCATTTAAGAGACACTAAAACAAGAATACAGGGTTTATCTATCTAGTCTCCCCTGCGGACTCAGCTAACAAAGGACAAGTAAACAGTGATAAGACATCAGAGGGCCTTTCACAGATGCCTGAGCTCTTGGAGAAGCTTCAGGACTTCATTCTTCAGATTCAGTAGAAAGAAAAGAGAAAGAAAACTCCTCCTGCTCCTCAGCCTTCTCCCCTTTGATATCCAGGAGCACACCCAGTTTTCATGGCTTGGGTTAATGGTGGACTTACTTCCTTAGAGGAACTTGCAGTTCAAGGAATCAGATTCCAAAGACTAGGCTTATATAAATCTTCCCAATGCTTGCTGGTTATCAAATTTCTTTTTTTATTTTTCCAATTTATTTTTTATTTTTTTTAAATGTATTCATTCTCTACATTAATTC
>NW_006203566.1:0-339 GCF_000334495.1 Tupaia belangeri chinensis
GAGCTCCTTGTCTCTTTTGTCTTCCACCTCAGTTACTTTGGTCAGTACAAATATTCCTTATCAGACATGCCCATGACGTCCATTGTATTGACTGGGTGATGTAGGCTTAATGATTTCCCTTGAGGGAGAGGCCTTTTGTTGGTTGCTCATATTTCTTGAGCCTCTGCAATTGTTCCTAGTCATCAGGTAATCTATATGTTGCTTCCTAACTTATTTAAGGTATCTCTGAGTGTTAAAAGTTGTACAGGACTAGGAAATTGATGATTTCTCTTATGATTGGCCTATCTATTGCTCACAATTACCATTAACTGCTGCCACTAGTCCTGGATGGCCATAATT
>NW_006203566.1:568-5988 GCF_000334495.1 Tupaia belangeri chinensis
GCTGGCTGGCTCAATCCAGATTGTAGGTGGGGTGGGGTGGGAGTTCACCTTAAAGTCCCAGACAACCAACCCTGGGACCTGCATGTCCAGATTACTCCTTAGGAGACCGAGAATGGATGCAAAGAAACAACTGTTTGCCACCCAATCCTACTAGCTGGCGAAGAGACAGGGAACATCGTCTAATCCTGCCAGAAATGCTGGGAACAGTGTGGATGCATGAAGATTCGGAGGGGTCAGGCCTGCCCTAAAGGTCTAATTACTTCTTGAGTCCGTCAGAAGTCCTGAAGGCTGGCTCTATGATCTACAGTTCCTTCAGGTATCAGAGAGGAGAGGGTACGAGTGCGTATGGGGGGTGGCACCCCATACATGATCTCAAACAGTGTCACTCCATGGACATAAGGGGAGTTATGAACACAGAACAGGGCAAAAGGTTGGGGAGTCACCCAGTCTCTGCCAGTCTCTAGGGCTAATTTAGATAAAGTCTCCTTTAAAGTTCTATTCATTCTATCTACTTGTCCAGAATTCTGGGGGTTGTATTCACAATGTAACTTTCAATTTGTTCCCACAGCCTGGGTTAGTTCCTGTAGGGCCCTACTAATGAAAGCCAGACCATTGTCTGAGCCGAGTGTCTTGGCAACTCCATACCAGGGTATAATTTCCTCTAATAGGATTTTAGTAACTATTTGAACCATTTCTCACTTAGTTGGAAAAGCCTCTACCCACCCTGAGAAAGGATCCACCATACTGGGAGATATTTATATCCATATGTTCCCGGTTTTACCTCTGTGAAATCAGTTTCCCAGCTTCGTCTTGGACCCCTCCCCTGGACCTGAATACCTGTGTGGGGTGGTCCCTCTTTGCCCAGTTTCATAGCCTGGCACCCTTTGCTGCAGTCTATCAGGAGATGAATGTATCTTCTTTGGTTTGGAAACCGTAGCTGTGCCGAGTGCAGGAGCTGGAGCAGTTTTCTTATGCTGAGATGGGTAGCGGAATGTAGATCTGTGACTTAAGAGAGTCCCAGCATTTCTGGCAGGATTAGACGATGTTCCCTGTCTCTTCGCCAGCTAGTAGGATTGGGTGGCAAACAGTTGTTTCTTTGCATCCATTCTCGGTCTCCTAAGGAGTAATCTGGACATGCAGGTAAACCTGGGATTTCTGGCATTGGCGAGTTAAGAGTCAGGGTGGGAGCTAAAGCTTTAATGGTGGCTTGTTTTGCTGCCTCATCAGCTCACTTATTGCCAATAGCCTCAGGGGTCCTGGCAGTTTGGTAGCCGGGAACGTGCACTACAGCTATTGCTCATTGTTTTTGCACCGCTGTCAACAGACACTGCATTTCAGGAAGATTGCTCACGTTTCCACCATCCGCAGTAATAAAGCCCCTTTCTTGATAAATTGCACCATGGATATGAACAGTCCCAAAGGCATACCTGCTATCAGTGTAAATAGTAGCACATTTCCTTTCCTCCCATCAAATGCTTCTGCCAGTGCAATGAGTTCAGCCTTCTGGGCGGAAGTTCCCACCAAACTAAGTTCCCGCTCAGGTCCACTATAGCTGCCCCAGCGTTACATACTCTGTTCTGCATAAAGCTACTCTCATCAGTGTACCAGATTACCTCACTGTTTGGCAAGGCTGACTTTTGGAGATCATGCCATACGTGGAACATCTCTGCTAGAATTTTTTGGCAATTATGCTCCGGATTGTCCAGCTCTGGGTTTGGCAGCAGTGTGGCCAAGTTCAAGGAGGTGGAATCTGAAAAAGTAACTCGCAGGGTATCTAGGAGCAGTCCTTGATAATGAGTTAGTCGTGCATTGGACATCTATCACCCTGGTGGATGTTTGAGAATACCCTCAATAGCATGGGGAGTTATCACTTTAAGGTGCTGTCTGAATGTTAGCTTGTCAGTGTTTCTGCCACGCCAGCTATAATGTGAAAGCTTGGGAGCCACCCAGCTGCTACAGGGTCCAGTCTCTTTGACAAGTAGGCAACTGGGTGTTTCCATGGCCCTAGATGCTGCATGAGCAACCCTTTTGCAATTCCCCATTTTTCAGCTACATGTAGGGTGAAGAGCTTAAGGGGGTCCAGCCGGAGCTTCCAATAGAGAGGTCCTGAGTCTTTCAAAGGCAAGTTTTTGTTCAGGTCCCCAAGCCCAGTGCGTTTTTTCTTTTGTGGCCTCATACAAGGGTTTGGCTAATTCTTCAAAACCCCATATCCAGAACTCTTGATCTTCCCTGGCTGTTGTAGGAACTGGCAGTCTCAAAATAGTCTCTTTCATGGCCTCTGTCAGCCATCTTGTTCCCTTATGGAGCTTATACCCCAAGTAAGTAACAGTTTGTTTACAAATGTGGGCCTTTTTGGCACTGGCACAATAGCCCAGCAAGCCCAATTCCTGCAAAAGGTCCTCTGTAGCTCTTTTACATTCCACTTCAGAAGGAACAGCTAAGACAAGGTCATCAACATACTGTAAGAGAGTCACGGAGCCATGGCTTTGTCAGAAAGAACACAAGTCCTGATTCAAGGCCTCATTAAACAGAGTTGGGGAGCTCTTGAACCCCTGAGGGATTCTTGTCCATGTGAGCTGTTTGGGGGTTCCTGAGGACCCCTCTTGCCATTCAAAAGCAAAAATTGGCTGGCTAACAGGTGCCAAGGCTATGCGGAAGAACGCATATTTTAAATATAATGTTGTATACCAGACATGAGTAGGGGGGTAGAGGGCTCAAGAGGGTGTACAGGTTGGGAACTGTGGGGTGGATGCCTTGAGTCTTTTTGTTAACCTCTCATAAGTCCTGAACAGGCCTAAAATAATTTCCTCCCAGTTTTCTTACTGGGAGCAATGGAGTGTTCCAATTAGAATGGCAAGGTATGAGAATGCCAGCTTGTAGCAAGTGATTTATGTGTGTGTGGGGCAATCCCTTGCCTTGATTCGGCTGACAAGGGGTATTGGCGTATACGGACAGGTTGGGCTGAGGATTTGAGTTCAATTAGTATAGGGGCCCAATGGACTGTGAAACCCACTCCTGCCACTTCAGCCCATGCTTGGGAAAACTTCTAGACCCAAGAATTTAATTCTGTGAGCCATAATTTTGGCCCCCTGTGGTTCCTAACATGTCTGGCCATACAAGTGATATTCATCTGCCAGAGCCAATATCAGGACATGAAGGGGATGTCCCAAGTTATCAGTGACTCTAATGCCCCCAGGACTGAAGTGGAATTGTGCCTGCACTTTAGTCAATAAGTCATGTCCCAGCAGGGGTTCTGGGCATTCCAGAATTACCAAGGAGTGGGTGACCTGATGTCGACTCAAATCCACTTTATGCTCTGTTGTCCATTGGTAAGCTTTGGACCCAGTGGCAACTTGAATAATGCTAGTCTTGCCTGAGAGAGACAAGGAAGGGGTGTTGAGAATTGAATATTGAGCTCCTGTATTTACCATAAAATCTACAGGCTTCCCCTCCACTGACACAGTTACCCAAGTCTTGAGGAGGGGCTCTGAGTCCCGACTCCCCTAGTCACTGTACACTCCTGCCATTAAGACCTGGGGTCCCCTTGTGGATCTGGGCCCTTGGGTCTCTCAGGACAGTCCTTTTTCCAGTGCCCATGCTTTTTACAATAGGCACGTTGATTTATGTCAAGTTTAGGTTGCATTTCTTTACCTTGGGGACCCCATGTCTTCCCTCCTCCCTTAATACCAGCCAAGAGGATCTTAGTCATATGATCATTCAGTTTCTGATGAAATTTTCTGTCTTCTTTTCTAACTTTTTGTTGCAATTCCTGATCTTCCTCTCTAAGTCTATCCTCCCATTCTTCTGGAGTTTCTCGAGTATTAAAAATTCTATCTGCTATTTTCATAAGGTCTCTAATAGTCATATCCCCAAGGTTTTCCTGTTTATACAACTTTTTTCTAATATCTGGTGCTGCCTTGTTAATAAAAGACATGATAGCAGATTGGTTTTCCTCAGCTAAGGGGGTATAAGGGGGTAAATTGCCTATAGGCACTATAGAGACGTTCTAAGAATGCGGCCCGGCTTTCATTTTCTCCCTGAATAATTGTTTTCACCTTTGCCAAATTGGTGGGGTGTCTTGCAGCCCCTTGGAGACCCACCATGAGAGTCTGGTGATAGACGCAGAGACTCTCTCTACCTTCAGTGTTCCTGAAATCCCAGTTAGGCCTGGTGAGTGGAAACCCCACATCAGTCAGATTTGGTAAGGTGGTTGGATGACTGTCACCACCAGGTACATTCTTCCATGCTTCAGTGAGGATTTGCTCCCATTCCTCAGTAGTGAATAAAATTTTGAGAAGCTACTGGCAATCATCCCAAGTAGGGCTGTGGGTATACAGAATAGATTCAAACAGATCAGTAAGTCCCCATGGATTTTCTGAGAAAGGAGGATTTTGAGTTTTCCAATTATATAGATCACTACTAGAAAAGGGCCAGTACTGATACATGCATTCTCTTTGAGGACCTGTGCCCCTGAGGGCTCAGACAGGAAGGATGGGAGCCTGCTCAGAGGATGAGGCTCTTCTTCCTCCCAGGCCCTCCTGGATCTAAGTCCTTCAGCAGGTCCTTGTGCCAACACTGGAGGTGCTGAGAGCCACACAGTAGAATGAGGCAACTGCAGAGGCTGTGGAGGGAGCTCCACCTCTGGCTGGGAGAGTGCTGACACCTGAACCTGAGGAGCTACAGCCACCTGAGCCTGAGGAACTGCTGCTGCCGCATAAGGTGGTGGATAAGTTTCAAAATCTAAATCTGCCAGGGAAGGATAAATTCCAGAGTCCCCTTGAAGGACTGGCATTTTGGGATCCTTTGTAGTTTCCCCCAGCTCTGAGGGGTGGGTACCCTCCACAATCAATATTTTTAGGGAATCTTCATCCTTTTATAGTTTAAAAGGCCTTAACCAAGAAGGGGGATTTTCTACCAAATCTTGCCACATTATAATATATGGATACTGGTCTGGATGACCCTGAAGGACAGGCTGGCTGATTATTTCTCAGACCCGCTTGATGACTTTCAGTGAAAAGGTCCCCTGTGGTGGCCAGCCCACATCAAAGACTGGCCATTCTGAAGAACAAAAGGTATTAAACTTACCTCTAGAGCATAGGTGTGAGCTTTCTCCTGGACTGCAAAGAAGTGATCTAAGATTAAACTCTTAGGAGTTACTTGGTTTTGGCCCATAACAGGAAAGAAAAAGAACAGAGGCCACAGCAAAAAGAGACACAGAATCACAATCACTCCTGCAGCCTGACAAACATGCACAGGTGATGACCACATGCACCAGCTGGTCAGTTCCACCACATGCACCGGACTCACACCAGTCTGTATAGGGTCCTTACCAAATGCTAGACCAAACGGCATCATACGTGGTCACTCATTGATCTCCTGGTTGTCAGGGATGTCTCCCTTGACTTCAGGTGGAGCCTCCA
>NW_006203566.1:6124-15046 GCF_000334495.1 Tupaia belangeri chinensis
CCCTTGCAAGTCCCAGATGGAGGTGATCAATCCTCCTTCCAAGGCAAAATGCAGAGCCTCCCTTTGTCACATCTAATCTGGTGGCCACCAGGTTGACCTATCCCAGACGAGCCCCCAATGTAAGGGTCCAGAGATTGATCTAACTGATGGAGACACAGAAAAGACAATGACAATGCATCTGCAAAAGATGATTTTATTCTTTTTCCAGCTATCTGGGGTCCGAGTTTCTGCCCGTCACAGCGGGTCTTAACGAGGACCCCATGCCTAAGATAAAGGGATCTATTATAGTTCAGGATTTTTCATAGAATGTAACACATACAAAGGAGGGGGTATGATAAACGAGAGTCCAGCTGTCACCACCTGCTCAGGTCTAGATAAGAGCTCTCAGCTAAGGGTCCAGATGACCTTGCCACAGAGGTGCTGGGTCCTCCCATTTTCCACTGAGAGTTCCCAGACTCCTGGTTTCCATCCTTGAGGCCCTAACAAAGTGTGCTCGATCTTTGAAGACTTATCGGGTAGCAATTAAGCTAACTCGGCCCAGCATTCCCTAACATGGTGGTGATTAAGCTAACTTGGCCTAACAACTTTATACGTCGGACTTTACATATTTATCAGAATTTTTAACTTATTGCAAAATTAGCTTTTAGCATACACCAGCAGCTTACAGATATGTATTTTACAAACAAAAATTGCTTAACAAATTTCCCAGTATAGAACAATTGTTATTGATAACAGTTTAAGATGTTAATTATTTGAAAAAACTTTTTTAAAAGTATCAAACAAAGCAACTGACTATGAACAGAAAATTCCAAGCACCTTAGGAATGAGAAAAGGTTAACTCAGGACCAGTAGTTGGCATAATGGCTATGTCACTGGGTTCTCACTTAGTTGACTATGGTTCAAGACCTAGACCTGGTGGTTTAAATTCATGCCAGACATGTGTGCATGCATGCTCAAAATCCCCAGAGAATAATGTAGGAAAAGGGTTTGTGGCATGGCTATCCCCCTTGGGGGTGATTTCTCGCTTTCTGTCTCTCTCTGTCTTTCTGGCGAGCACACATGGACTATGACAAAAGTCTCTCCAAAAAAAAGAGAAAAGGTTTACTCAGTGTAGGCTGTTATCAGGGATACAAGGTCACCAGAGACTTTCTGTCCGACCTGAGGGACAGTTGAACAGGTTTCCTGAGGGAAGGAGTGAGAGATGGGATGAGCAGCACAGCGTTACAACTCTTCAGGGTCATTTGTTTATTGTGGGCAGCACGGAGACGACACAGTATTACAACTTTCTGGAGTCGTCTGGGTCATCTGGAGACGATGCGGTGTTACAACTCTTCAGAGTCTTCAGGGTCATCTCTTCAGGCTTTTCAGGGTTGTCTGGAGACTGTGGGCCAGGGATCGTGGTTATATACATGTTGTTGGGCCGTGATTGGTTGTAAAAGGTGGGTTATGATTGGTTGCTTTGTGGACCAATCATGAGGTGCCTGATATGCAAATCTGAGGGATTCTAGTGGCCAGAGTATGGTTTCAAAGGTGAGGTTTTGAATGGAGCCAATTATGGCTTTTGGCATTGTGTAATTGTTTACTTTCTGAGAAACCTGTCATATTCGCTGATGTGCAGTCTCCCACAGCTGTCTTATGCTTTTAAGTTTTAAACATACCTGTTTTTTAGAGGTCCCAATAGCTGACTATTTACTAGGGAGAATTCTTCTGTTAAACTTAAAGAAACATCCTCTTGGGCAAATAAATTAATGCCAGCACTTTCAGCTGTAGCATGAATGGAGTCATAAATTTGCAGTCTAGTTGTCTGGTTAGGGCTTTTGTCAGTTACTGGGTTGGACTGAGACAAGAGTGATGCCTGCTGGGGTTTTGGGCTTGAGGCATGCCCAGTATTGGGTTTTCTGACACATCAGTAGAAGAGAGGTACTGGTTAGTCCAATGAAAACCTTCACCACAGCATTTGCATTTTGAGGAAGGCTTCCTTTGATTTTCCTTACAATCCTTGATAACATGTCCCTCTTTTCCACACCAATAGCATTTTCTATTTGGCGGTCTCAATACTGTAGTCAACGATCCTTGTTGGTGACTTTCAGTACCTACTATATGACACACCTTTATCATGTGTGCTAAAGAGGTGGTGGGCTTGCCATAAATACCTTTCAATATCTCCTGGCAATCAACATTATCATTCTCAAAGGCCAGTTGTTTCAATAGTGCCTCAACTGCATCTGCATTCTCTCCTTGTCTGTAAAAAGATCTTTGTAACCTGTCTATAAATAAAAGTCATAGATTTCTTGTGGCCCTTGATGTACCTTAACAAAAGAAAGGCATCCCCCAGAAGAATCAGATATTTTCTTCCATACACAAGAGGCAATGGTGGCTATTTGTGCAAAGACTTCATGTGGCAAAGGGGACTGTTGCTCATTAGTAGCATAATTACCAGTCCCTGACATTTCAGCAGTCACTTCTGAATATCTTATTGCATTATTGTCAGCCTTCTGATGGCATCTGTTGTCAAACTCTTATCTCCAAACTGTATATTGAGCAGGAGCAGTTACCATTTTTACCAACACTTTCCAGCCATTGGTTTTAAGCTCATAGCTTGTCGCTATGTTGTCTATCATCCCTATAATGTAATGGCTGCTGGTTTCATATTTGATGATAGCTTGCTCCTTAATTCCTTAACTTTACTATAGGGTAAACATATGTGGTTTGTCCCCTTTTGCATATAACAGGAAAGACAGAAAGCATGGAAGTGTCCCCTTCTTGTAAAGCACTGCTTAGAAATGTCTGTAAACATCTCCTGGGCAGTTTTTTCCTAATCAGTTTTTTACATAAGGCCTTGAATGGGGAAGGAGGAGTAGAAAGAGTCAGTGGTGTGGATGGATTAGGTTTAGTCACTGTATTAGTTGTTAATACCTCTTTCAGAGGAGGGTCAAGGTTATGAGGTTTTCCAAACTGAAGCATGGCATTTCTGTATAGATGCCAGGCATGTAGTTTTTTTTTTATAGACCACAGATTAGTTTATTTTAACACCATCATGCCATAAATTTATAGGGAATAGGTTCAAGTACCTCAAGTTCCTATTCATTGGTTCTCACAAAGTGTGCTTCTCTGGGTGGGGCAGGCTGGGCTTTAGTTGAACCCAGGGACCTTTCTTTTTGGCTTCCTTCTTTTTCTGCTCATTTTCCTTCACACGTTTTAGGAAGCTATCTCTGCTCTTAGAATACTTAATATGTTCAGTAAGCACATTAATTCTCTTGGCAAGAATCTTGCCCTTAACTTGTTTGTTCACAATAATGCCAACAGCATGCTGAGTAACATTGTAGACCCTTCCAGTTTTGCCATGGTAACATTTGTGGGGCATTTCTTTTTGAACAGTACCCATTCCCTTGATTTCTATAAAGTCACCTTTCTTATAGATTCACATATATGTTGCCAAAGGAACCACTCCATGTTTTCTAAAAGGCCTAGAAAACATATATCAGGTGCCTCTCCTCTGTCCCTTTGTGTTTGTCTTTTTGGTTAATTAATGGAAGATGGTGGTACTGTCCAAAAGTGGCATGCAATACTTTTATAGGAGCATGCAACTCTTCATGTAAGCAGATACCAATTTTTTCCCAATCAGTTAATTTCAAGGATATGGCCTCAGGATAACAAGAGCAATTGGTATTGTTGAGTCTATCTTGACAACTGTTCCTCCATTTTTTCTGTATTGGCAGCCATCTTAATGTCAGCCTAGGCAAACAATACTGAGAATCAAAGAGAAACAAGGATGTGGTCATATCTCCCAGGCACAAGCTATTCTTCTGAGGTATATGCACTTATGACCCTGCCATTGTGGTTGAGTGCCTAGCGACCCCTCTGCCAGGTGTATCTTATGTAACTTGTTTACTTGCCTGGATAAAAACCTCACTGCCCTGCTGAGGGGCACCAGATCCTTACTTGAGTGCCTGGTCACTGTGATTGAGCTTTACCTCTCAATAAACTTCTTTCCTATCTCTTTCTTTTTTAATTTTATTTATTCATTAATTTATTTTAATTTGGTCAGAGAGAGACAAAGAGAGTCAGAGAGAGGGAAAGTGAGAAAGCAAGCCACCAGGTCCGGGACTCAAACCGTGGTTGGCCATGTGAGAATGTCCAGCACCTTAACCACCACACCACCTGCTGGTCCCACCTTTCCTATCCCTTTCAACATTTGGCTTCACATTTCTTGGCCTGTTCCTGATATTGCATTTGAGGGCTCATCTGGGATCTCCCTCTTTGGTAGGGAGATCTCCTGCCTGGGACTGCTCTGGTCAAAATCCAGACTCCAAGGACGGGGTAAGTGAAACCTGTGTCACTGGTGACATCTTAAGTACCCCAAGAGTGGACCAGACGTGATCAGATGCCTTGGGTGTGGAGTGATGGGGACACCCTGATCTCCCTGGAGTAGGAACTGGATTCTTTTCACTTATCTTCTCGGCATTTCTGTCCTTTCACCGTGCACTTTCACTTTCCCTCACGAGTTTTTCCTTCCAGGTTGGCGGCCATCTCTCCTATCTCAATCTGGATCATTTCTGTACCCCCTTAACTACCTACGTCCTTCTTTTTTAAATCTTAGGAATCTCTTACAGGTTCCGACTCCTCACCAGCAGTGAGTCAGGGAGCCTCAAAGTCCCCCCTGTCACTTGTTCTCAGCCACTTCAAGGACTTTTGTCATGAGGCATGATCCCTCGGAGCGCAGCTTCTCCTGGCTACTGTGCAACCTCTGTGGGTTAGAGTGGGAACCTTCGGTGTCGACTGGCCAGATGCTGGCACTTGTAAGATTGTTCTTAAAAGATTATTCTTGTTAATAAAATTATTTATCGGGTGCATCCAGACCAAGAGTCCTATACCAAGGCTTGATTAGCTCTTATTACTTCTCCTCCTCTCTGGCTTAAACCCTGTGTGTGCACAAACCAGCGAAAGCCCAAGGCTCCCACTCCACCCCCTGTCATCCAGCGAGAAGAGAAACTCTCACCTTCCCCTCGGCACCCCCCTTTACCAGCCCATTCAGCCTGTTCCCCCTCCACCTCCTCCCATTCCCCAGCCACTATTTGCAGGCTCTGCCTCAGCCAGGGATACCTCTCATTCTGGTTTAACCCCTCTTTTTCTGAAATGGTCACCCACCAGCCTACCTGAGATAATTGCCAGCAGCTCCTGCAGGTTTTGTTCACCACAGAGGAGAGACAAAAGATCACTCAAGAGGCATGAAAAGGGGTACTTGGCCCAAATGACCTCCCTAAGAATGATCGGATCCTCATTGAGGCTGTTTTCCCTGCAGCCTGGCCCAACTGGGACCCCAATACTAAAAATGAAAGGCTAATTTGACCAAGTGTCACCAGACCTTCATGTGAGGCTTGCGCCATACATCCAAAACAGCCTATTAATATGTCTAGGGTTTCAGAGGTAATGCAGGGGCCCAAAGAGTCTCCCACCACTTTTCTGGAGAGGCTAATGGAGGCCTACAGGATTTGGACTCCCATTGACACTAAGTCTCCTGAGAACAGGCGGGTGATAAAAAAAAAAAAAAGCCCCATTGAAAACAAGTGTCATAAGAGTCTCAAGGCAAAAATCCACCTTTCCAACTGGCCTTCTCAGGTATTGGCATTGGGCTCTGATTGAAGGGGCGAGGGGCCCTTAATCCCTGAGCCTCTGGTAACCTTATGGAATCCTGCAGCAACTTCTGTTATTCATGTTCCAGGACATCAAAGTGCCCTCTCCAAGCCTGAGGTCATTGGGAATCACCTCGCCAATGCGGCAGCCAGAGAAGCAGCACTCATGGAGCCCTAGGTCCTGACTGCACAAGCCACTCCTAGAGTTACAACCAGCATACTATTCCACCCACTCGCAATGGATTGCTCAAAAACAAGGTACCCAATGGAAAGCTCTCTCTGGTTTAAAGACTCATCTAACCATATCTTTCTTTCGCAGACATTGACGTGACTCCTCATTCAAAATATACATCAGCTGACCCATTTTGGTGAAATCAAGTTAAAGCTTCTTCTGGGACAGTCCTTCCACACTTGTGGTAGGATGGCTCTTATTCATGAGGTTGTACATGCCTGTGATTCTTGTCAGCATGTTAACACCAACCCCAACACATCCTATGGATGTGGCTTAATACATTTAGAACAGGGATTATGACAGCTGGAGCCATACCTCTGCCCTGAAGATGCCTCCCCTGATTGTGGTGGACCAGATGACTTTTATTGTGCACAATGGGAGTGTGAGACATTGGTGTCTTGGGCTAACAAGGACTATTGTCTTTTTCTAGAATGGCCCTCCCCACCTAACCCCTGTACACTGAGGACCTGCAATCCAATCAAACTATGCTTAAAGCCTTCAGCCATTTCCCTTGCCCAATGGAACCTGGGACATACCTGAGATATTCATTTATATGCCTCTGGTTATGATCCTGGGACCCTTATTACCATCCAGCGCTGCACCACTCCTCCCTGATTTAATCGCATCGGTCCTAGTCATGCCCTCCTGCCCCTCGTCAGTACCCTCTTTCCCCTACCCCACACCCTCTATCCCCCACTCCGTTGCCTAGCCCACCAACCCTGCCAGAAATCCCTCCAGCTCAACCTGTTACCAGCCTTGATGATGCACCCCACTGGGATACCCCCGACTTCCTGGCCATGGCACAACATACTCTGATGCAGACACGTGCCATTCATTATGTCATCAATGAGACTAACCCGGACTTGGGGGCTGACAATTGGCTTTGTTGGAACCCACGTATGCCCTACTTTGTCGGCTTGGCATCCACCATCGACCCTTTTGAATGTGAGGACATCTGCTGCTCCTGGGATACACCTGCAATGACTCTGGGGGGCTTACAGGGGATGGGTCTCTGCTTAATGTTCCCTGGTTATCTTAAACTTTATTCTCAGAACTGTAACTACACTAATCACTAATACCAAAATGACTTACTGTTTTTCAGGCCCTACCGGGAACCCATTGGGCATACTCATGGGGGCTGATGCTGTGTGTTAGCTCCTTTTGGTTAAACCATTCTGGGGGATTATTTTGTATCCAAGTGCATGTCTTCCCTGTAGTGTCCCTGTATTCTAGGCCTGAGGGATGACACCACATCCTGGGATTTACTCAGACCAAAATAACAGTCCCTATTCTAATCCCTCTTCTAGTAGATTTCAGAATTGCTGGTCCCATGGCTCTTGGTGCCTCGGCCTTGATTACCAATTCACAGAACTCTGCTGCCCTTGAAATGGCCATCAATCAGGACCTTAAACATCTTACTGCAGGCATAGAGACTCTCCAACATGAGCTGAATTCCTTGGCTGAGGTTGTCTTATAAAATTGGAGAGAGCTAAACCTTATTTTTCTTAAACAAGGTGGCCTATGCATGGCTCTGGGGGAGACCTGCTGTTTCTATGCAAACCAGTACTGAGAGGACAGATGGCAAACAAGTGCAGGATGGCTTGAGGGGTGGTTCCAAGGAGCCTCCTGGCTGATCACCTGCTCTCAGCTTTTGCAAAGCCTCTGCTTCTTCTCCTGCTCATTCTGATGTTGGCTCCTTGTCTAATTAATTCACTCATTGGCTTTGTTTGCCATCAAATTAACAAAGTTTGTATCCTATATCTCTGCACCTATTATAAAGAGGTTGCTGGAGATGAACAAGAAAACGAGGCCAAAGTTAATGAGATTGACCTCATCAGAAATTCTCACCTCTAAAAAAATAATTGGGAATGTTGAGTCTATCTTGACAACTGTCCCTCCATTTTCTCTGTATTGGCGGCCATCTTAATGTCAGCCTAGGCAACCAGCACTGAAAATCAAACAGAAACAGAGATGTGGTTGTGTCTCCCAGACACAAGCTATTCTTCTGAGATATATTCACTTATGACCCTGCCATAGCAGTTTAGTACCTAGCTACCCCTCTGCCAGGTGTATTTTATGTAACTTGTTTATTTGCCTGTATAAAAACTTCACTGCCCCACTGAGGGGCACCAGACCCTTACTTGAGTGTCTGGTCACTATGACAGAGTTTCACCTCTCAATAAACTTCTTTCTTATCCCTTTCAACGTTTGGCTTCATGTTCCTTGGCCTGTTCCTGATAATTACATTTTGTCTCTAGAACAAAAATGCAAGTGTACTCAAGCCAGAAATCAGAATTTGTGATACTGGGTAATGAGATGGGCAGTCAGAGAGAAAAAAAAATCTTGAAGAGAGGACAGTGACCATTGAACTCAGTGTATCAAACATAGCTATGAACACACAGAGGAATTCTGAAAATAATGAATATCCCTTAGTAGTCATCTACACAGGTAATACTGATATCTAATGTGTATTAAAACACTGAAAGGTCATAGATTTTAATAGTTACTTTTAATTATATTATTTAAAGCTGCACAACCAATTTTGTTATTTATTTATTGTCTTTTAAAAAAAATTGAAGCCTCTATTTTCCCCAAAGTAACATTTCTACATTAATGTAAATTGAAAACCACATAATATACTTCTTTTAAATTAACACCTTAAATATTAAACCAAGAAATGTAATCAAGCAGTAAATCATTCTCTTAATAGAGATCATGATCTCAAGTTCTTCCAATTTTTTTCCCAAGAGTGGAAAATAGATTTTATGTAGGAAAGCTGAAAGCTTTCCCACTATACACAGGAATAAGACAAGGATGCCCACTGTCTCCACTCCTTTTTAATATAGTACTGGAAGTCCTTGCCCGCACAATCAAAAAAGAGGAAAAAATAAAGGGCATTTGAATAGGAAAAGAAGAGCTGAAACTCTCTACTTGCAGACGACATGATTGTATACACAGAAGACCCAATGGTCTCCATGGAAAAATTACTGGAAGTAATATATGATTACAGTAAAGTTGCAGGATACAAAATCAATATACAGAAATCAATAGCATTTC
>NW_006203566.1:16402-48052 GCF_000334495.1 Tupaia belangeri chinensis
TACCCAAAGGACAGAAGAATTCTTCATTGGAAAAGTGCTTGCACATCCATGTTTATTGCGGCACTATTCACGATTGCTAAGTCATGGAACCAACCCAAATGCTCCCATATGGAGGAATGGATTGAAAAACTGTGGCACATATACTCTATGGAATACTACTCAGCTATAAAAACCAGCAAAACCCTGGCTTTTGACAGAAAGTGGAAGAATATGAAAGATTTACTGCTGAGTGAGGCAAGTCAGGTTATGAAGAAGAGACATTGTATGTCCCCACTTAACTTATACCGAATGTCTGCACTCTATGACTGAAACTGATTGACTAATGGTTGTACAAACACAAGAGATGGATGTGAATGTCAGATGAGGTGTATGTGGAGGAGTGGGGCCTAACAAAGGACACGTGGAGAAGGGATATGGAGGTAGAACATTGACGGGATGGGGAAGTGTGGTGTTATCAGTTGAAGATATTTTGAACAACGGGACTGGGGAGAAATGTTCATATATTGAAATGCTCACATTGTAAGCTAAACAATGTGATTGAATATATATACAAAAATAAATAAATTAAAATAAAAAAGTTTAATATTATTGGGACTCAGTCCAAAGAGTAAATAAAGTTCTAATAATTACATTTAAATTAACAAAAAAGTAGAATTTACTACTGGAATGTAATTTATTAAATGTATCATTTCCTCTTAAAACTGCTCAACAGTTAAGAAATGTATCATTTAAAAACTGTAAAGCTCTTTTTTCTTTTTCTTTTTTTTTTTTAAGTTTTTGCTATAAGGAACGTGTACTTGGCAGAGAGGGACTGCGAGATCACTCCCCAGGTGGTATGGCTATCCCTTTTTGTCCATTCTCCACCTGGTATTTTCAACACACACACACATGTGCCTGGAGTAAATTTTCAAGCAGCCAGATCCAGAACTTGAACCATGGCTTGACATGTGAGAGTTCAGCACATTAAACACTTCACTGCATGCTGGCTACACATAAAACTAATTTTTTTTTGAGAGAGACATCTTTTCTATAGGGTACATGCAGTCACCAGAGCAACAAAGAGAGATAAATAGAGAGAAATCATCCTTTTGAGGGGAAAAATCACACTGCTATACTCCTTCAATTCTCCTCTCAAGACTGTGGGCACACATGCACACATAACCAGCATGAGTTTCAAGATGCTGTGTTCAGGATTCAAACCATGGTTAACCATGTGGAAATCCTGTACTTAGCCACTATCCCACCTCTTGACTCCACAACTTTTTAAGAGACTAGATTATCAACTTAAAGTGCTGCAAGCAACAATAACTTTCTTTTAATGAGTATCTTTTGTTTGTTCTCTTCATGTAATTGTTATTCTGGTTTGTATCTGTAGGCTGTTTCTACACTAGGTCAAATATTTAGCAAGTTTATAAATTTAAATTATAAAAAGGGTATAATAAAATTTTCTGTCATGGAAAATTTTTTTAAAAGGGAGACATCACATCAATACAATTTAACACAACAAGACACTCCAGAAAGCAGAAATTCCAGCTAGCAGAAACAAAGACATTCAGATTAGAATGGGGACCAGCAGATGGCATAATGGTTTTGTCACAGGACTTTCACATAGTCAACCATGGTGTGAGTTCCTGATTCAGTGTCTTTTTTTTTGTTTTTGAATTTTTGAGAGGTTTTTCCTATAGGAAACATGTGCTCACGAGAAATAGAAATAGACAGAAAGTGAGAAATCACCCCCTGGGGAGATGGACAGGCTGCAATCCATTCTCCTCCATTCTCTTCTCAGGATCTTGGACACGCACACACATCACACTTGGCATGAGTTTAAGCCACCGGGTCTGGTACTCAAACCACAGTCAACTACATGGGAATCCAGCAACATAGCCATTATGCTATGCTGGTCCCACCTGACCTAGAGTCTTAAACCTTAAGCTGGGTGCATGTACATTCATGCCCATTATTTCTAGAGAAGAGTAGAGGAGTTGGAATTGAAGCATGGTCATTTCTCCTAAATGTGATTGCTCACTTTCTGTCTCTCTCTCTCTCTGTATCTCCTATTAGCACCTGTGGCCTATAGAAAAAAATCTAACTAGAAAAAGATTAGAATGGGGACCAGCAGATAGTGTAATAGCTACATCGCTAGACACCCATGTAGTTGACTGCAGTTTGGGCCCCAGACCCAGTGACTTAAACTCATGCTGGGCACATATGGGTACATAACTAAAATCCCAAGAGGAGAATGGAGAAGAAGGGATTGTGGTGTGGCCATATTCCCTGGGGGGTGATTTCTCATTTTCTGTCTTTCTGTCTCTCTCTGTCTTCCTGGTGAGTTCATGGGTCCTATAGCAAAAATTTCTCAAAAAAATAAGATTAGAATGAATATAAATATGAGATATTAAAAAAAACATGCAGAAAACCAGTGTAACCACTATCTAGTTTGTTTAACAACCTCAAGAAACTTACTGCATATTAGATATATCTTATTAAAAAAGAGAGATAAGATCCAAATTGATAAATCCGATATAGAAATAAAGACATTATTTTTTAAATTTTTACTGAAGCAGTTTTAATATTTCCATATAATTTTAATAATTATTACTTAAAACTGATTCTATATATTGAATATTTTTGTAATCATTTTAAAATGAAGTCTTACTTATTAATATTATGTGTTACTCATTTTTAAATGTATTATCATCATAATCTTGTTTATATTTCATTGAATCACATATAACTTTACAGTGTATTTCATTTCTTTTTCCAGAAGGAATACCATGCATATCAGTCAATACAGACATTAAAATCCTCACTACATAATCTAATATCTTTTTATTGTTTTTCCTGATCATCATTATTATTATTCCAATTATTTTTTAAACAGTCAATTTTAAACAGTCATTTTGCTTGTAAAAAGACTACCCAACATGAAATTTCTGACTACACAAAAGTAAAAAACTTTCTAGGGACCAGCAGTTAGCATAATGGCTATGTTGCTGGACTCCCACGTAGTCGACCACAGTTCGCGTCCCGGACCCGGTGGCTTAACAACTCACACCGGGCATGTGTGCGTGCGTGCCCAAGATCCTGAGAGGAGAATGGAGTAGAAGGGATTGTGGTGTGACCATCCCCCCTGGGGGGTGATTTTTCACTTTCTGTCTCTATGGCGAGCGCACACACCCTATAGTGAAAAACCTCTACAAAAAAAAAAAAATCTTTCTAGAGAGAGAACCCAGTGAATAATAGTTAATAAAATTTAGCAATTAATCAATACACATAATGTAAAAATGCCCATTAATCTAAGATACCATTTATAGTTGAAGGTTTAATACCTGTTTAAGATTGCTATACATAATGACCGTTTTAAAGAATGAATTTAAGAAGTCATTTTCAGCTATATTATCATATGAAGACATAAAATTGGAGTGCATATTTTATTCAAAACTCTAAAACTGTGATACAGGCTTATGAGATAAAACTTTAGAATGTCTGTTTTATTTGGAACTCTTTCTGTTTTTTAATCTTTCCAGTAGTTCTCATTGGGTCTTATCAGAATAATGTGGCACCTGGGCACAAAGATGCAGCCTAGGAGCTCTGAACTGGAGGCCAAGATGGAGAAGACTTCCATAGCCACCATGAACTGGTGTTTTTGTTTACTTTTCCTCAGATAAATTCCTGAGGTAATACCAAGGTAAGAGCCCATGTTCATGACACTGGGAGAATTTTATTTTCATCTGTAGATGATAAAAAAGTAATTTTAAACGGAGTCTCAGCATGTGAGAATCTTAGCCCATTTTGTGGCTCTCAATGACATTACCAAGGATGAGAATTTATTACAGATTTCTTCGCTACTCTCTCCTAAGTTTTCCTTGAGATAAACCTTATATTTCCATGGCTTATCATAATTGTTTATCAGAATAGTAATGAATAGTTTTTTATTTATATTTAGAAAAGAATCTTTTTAATTTGTTCTCCTAAAATATCTTAACTTTTCCTCTAATCTAATTTCTATTGATTTTTTTAAAATCTTTTTTTCTTTTTTTTTGGAGAGGTTTTTGCTATGCGGCTCATGCACTCACCAGAAAGACAGAGAGAGACAGAGAGATAGAAAATGAGAAATCACTCCCTGGGGAGATGACCATGCCACAATCCTTTCTCCTCCATTCTCCTCTCAGGATCTTGGGCATTCATGCACATGCACCTGGCGTGCGTTTAAGCTGCTGGGTCAAGGACTTGAACTGCAGTCAACTACATGGGAGTCCAGCAACATAGCCATTATGCTAACTGCTGATTGATTCTTTCTTGTATATAACATGTCACTTTGTGTACAGACTTTTCTCATTGTACATTTTGATTTTTCTGTAAATATTATCATAAACACTCCTATGTAAATACTGAAAACAATTTAAATATAAAACTTTTAATTCTTGAATGGAATTTGATTTCTCTTATACATCAATTTTTTGAGAAATTTTTATTGTAATTATTTGATAGAAGGATGGGGTGTTATTTTTAAACTATCCATTTATATATATCTGAAAGTATGGTTTGTTAATTTTATTTTAATGTGACTGGTAATAGTGTTGCCTTTATGCATTATTAGATCTTTGTTGCAACTACTCATCTCTATTATGTACCAGGAAAACCTTCACAGAGCTTATGGAAATTAACAGGTATGTCCATGTGTCAGTTATTATTATTATTATTTTTACTAAAATGGGTAGGATTGGTCTTCATTTCTCAAGGTTTTTTCTTCTATTTTTTGGAGAGGCTTTTGCTATAGGGCGCATGTGCTTTCCAGAAAGAGAGTGACAGAGAGACAGAAATCACAAAATCACCCGGAGGGGTGATGGCCATGCTGCAATCCCTTCTCTTCCATTCTCCTCTCTGGATCTTGGGCATGCACGCACATGCACCCATGTGAATTTAAACTATGGGGTCCAGGTCTAGAACCATGGTCAACTACATGGGAGTCCAGCAACATAGCCATTATGCTAACTGCTGGTTCCTCAAGTTTTTATTAATTAATTAATTTTTTTGGTAATACTGATACGATAGCATTGGGTTGTCAGGAAAGTCATGTTCATTTTTGCATAGAAATAAATAAAAAATACAGCATGACTTTCCCAGCAACCCCATACATTTTCAAAGAATTAGAGTGGAGGCATGATGATGAAGATGCAAGACTTCCATGTGACTGACTGCATTTTGAATTTTGCGCATGACAACTTTCTTTGTCACTTTCTCTTTCTCTTTCTCTTTCTCTTTCTCTTTCTCTTTCTCTTTCTCTTTCTCTTTCTCTTTCTCTTTCTCTTTCTCTTTCTCTTTCTCTTTCTCTTTCTCTTTCTCTTTCTCTTTCTCTTTCTCTTTCTCTTTCTCTTTCTCTTTCTCTTTCTCTTTCTCTTTCTCTTTCTCTTTCTCTTTCTCTTTCTCTTTCTCTTTCTCTTTCTCTTTCTCTCTCTTTTGGAGGAGTCCAACCCGGCAGTACCCCAGAATCTGTTTGAGTCCCCCGACCTTTGAGCACAGCCTTGGTCAGCTCAGCATGTTGGCAAGGCCGCTTGCTATATGCTCTGGAAACTGTGGTAGCCTTGCTGGGAAGTGACACCCCACTGACTCCCTGATATACTACTATAAAACAATTACATAGTTCTCTCATAAATCTTTGTAGTAAGATTTCCCAAAAGTTTCCTGACTGCTCCCCTTTACCCTGACCACCTACTGTTAATTACAATGCTTCATCCCTGTGGTCACAATGGAGGGTGTGCTGAAGTTCATCTTGACTTTCGGAAGGCCTTTCAAGACACATTTAACATAAGCTTAAAAATAACCTCTTAGGCAAAAACTGCCAGGAAACTCCCACCCCATGGTAGCTAATATTCTAACAAAATACTTGACAGTGGTGCCACAGGCACAATAGAATGCTTAGGTATTCCACAATCCCACTTTAAAGTTTTTCATTAACTTGTTAGTCACTTTACTGCCAGTTGAAAAAACTGTCCCCACCCTCATCAAGTGAACAATAACTTTACCCCTTCAGAATAGGTAAATATATTAGGATTCCTTTAATTAAATTTTAGATCTCTATAGAATTATATAAATATCATTCTTTATTGAGATCCATAAGAACTAATATCTATATTTGAGATTTTCTTTTTTAGCATCAAACCCAGTAAGCACAAGATGGCTGCCTCCAAGTATCGGCTGATAATTTACTCTGCTTGCTGGAGCTGTTCTCTGAAACCACACTCCCAGAAGTTCCTGAAAGCCTGCTTACATCAATCAAACAGTTGTTGAACTGTATTGATGATTAATAGACCTGCCCTTAATCAAACCCTGAATGGAATCTATGATCTCTATTGTTAAAACTTTATGAATTGATAATTAGGACACATAGCCCCTCACCCGTTTACTTGCATATATCACATTTTCAATAAAAAGGCACAGTGATTCTTAACACTTGTCACTCTTCAGAGAGCAATCTCTGGGAGTGTCCAACTAAGGACGTGCATGAAAAAGACACTGAGGCCTCAGTCTTTCTTTCCAGTGCCAGCTCCGATGAGTCAACTCACTCCCGCCAAGGCTGGTCCCTGGCACTCTTTCTTCTCTGGTGAATGTATATGCCCTTTAGCAAATTTAAAAAATAATAATGGCAAATAAAATTAAACAAATAATTCTGGTTTTTTTTTTTTGGAGAGGTTTTTGCTACAGGCTGTGTGTGCTCACCAGAAAGACAGAGAGAAAAAGAGAGACAGAAAGTGAGAAATTACTCCCCAGTGGAGTTGGCCCCGCCACAATCCCTTCCCCTCCATTCTCTTCTTGGGATCTGCACACACGCCCGGTGTGAGTATAAGCCACTGGGTCTGGGACTCGAACCATGGTCGACCACATGGGATTTCAGCGACAGCCATTATGCTAACTGCTGGCCCCAATAATTCTTAAAAAAGAATTAGTGATAGTCAATAACATTTTTTTTCTTGTAGTACATATTAATTTTTCTAGACTCAGCAGATATTCCTGTCTTCTGTCTCAGAGACAGGTTTGGTACCCACAAGTGCATGTATTTCTCCGTCTGGGTCACAAACTATTTCTTACTTTGTTTTTCCTTTTTGTTATTTTAAAGAATATTTAATTTAATTTTATTCACTATTGTTTTAAAAAAATTGTTGTATGGCAATTGTGCTTACCAGATAGAGACAGAGACAGAGAGGGAGGGAAAGTGAGAAAATGAGCCACCAGGTCTGCGACATGTACCATAATTGGTCATGTGGGAGTCCAGCAGCTAAATGAACATGCCACTTGCTGATCCTATTGTCAGAAGGCTCATGAATTCACTAGAGAGAGACACAGAGAGAATGAGGAAGTGAGACAGCACCACTTCCGTGAAATGGTCATACCACAATAATATCTGCACCATTTTTTTCTCTTTCCAGGATGTTGTCCAACACACAAACACTTTGTGTGTTTTCCAAGTCATCTGATTTGGGACTCAGGTCATAATTTAGGTCTTGTGGGATTTAGTCACATTAACTACCATTCTATGGGCTAGCCTGTACCTCTATTTTTATTTCTTGTTTTGTAGACTTATTTGACTTTGTAATTCCTTCATAAAAGATAAGTAATATTTTTTTCTTGGCATATTCTTACCTGAACATATATGTTTACTTTTCTAGCAATGAAATTTAAATGTTTTCTACTGTTAAAATGTCTGAAATTACATAATACTTATGAAACAATTAAAACCATACTTATTCTTTATATATCAGAACAATGGAGGCATGATTCTTACTTTCCATATTTCATATTTGATAATACAGGGTTTTATTATGAAAATTGCTTGATTTATATTCTGTATGAGAGCATATTTTGATGTGCCCAATTGTGAAATATATTAGAATGTTGAGTCCTCAATTTGTAAACTATGATTCTTTTTCTTTCTGTAATATATATCAAAGTGTGGTATTCTGATATTAGTCAATTCTTTGCACTTAATTGCACAGGTGTTTGAGTATGGTTAAAAACGTTATAAAATATTCTTATAATTGTTTATCTGGAATTACTGTGTACTTATCATCTGGGTCTCTTAGTCAGATTCAAACTTTAAGGCACCCACAGGTAACATTTGTAATTACACATCTTCCTATTCATGACTAATGTGGTCCAGTATGAGATCCAAAATTAACACTATCTTACCCAGCACCAAACTGCAAGGGTGTTCATTGGAAATATTTTCATGGCTTAGCCTAGTAGAATGAACAGGAAAGAGCTTACATGAAATAGGACAGGAGATTGTTTATAAAATAAATATAACAAAACAATAATTATGTGAATTAAGAACTGTGGTGCTCCGTGTTTAATTCATTAATTTATTTTAAGAAGATTTTTTTTCTATAAACCGTGTGTGTTCACCAGAGAAACAGAAAGACAGAAAGTAAGTGAGACATCACCTTTCAAAGGTATGGCCATGCCACAGTTTCTTCTTTTAGGGTTTTCAGCAGAAATGTTCATGCACCTGGTATGACTTTCAAGTTTCTGGGTAGGGAATTGAACTGAGTTTGGCCACATGGGACAATGCCTTAGCTGCCATGGTACCTGCTCACCCCTATGCTTTATTTCTAATAGTAATTGTTTCATTTTTATTGAGCAATAGTAGAAACTGTAGTGTAGTTATATATTTCATACTTGTTTGATTTGAAATAGCTGAATCTGGGCAAGAAGCACAAATAAAACAAAAAGGTCTTCCTTCTTGGGGAATTTTTTGGAATCCAGGAACACAGCTGTGAATGCACACAGACTCAGGAGTCTGAGAAGAAAAGAAAATCATTAGGCATAATCATGCACGTTATAAGTCATTTTAACTACATGTCACTATTTCTCTCCATTTCAGAGAAAACTGACATTTAATAGTTCATCACTGTTTATCCTTTAGATATTAGCTAGGCTTCAAAATATTTTTTTCTGGCAATGATTTTGGTTCTAGGGTGCATGTGCTCACCTGAGAAAGAGGGAAAGACAGAAAGAGAAAAATCACCCCCTAGGTAATTGGTACACTACAATCCTCTCTCCATTCTCTCAGAATTTTTGGCATGCACGCACGTGTGCCTATAATGAGTTTCAGGGCTCTGATTCCAGGAATCAAACTGCAGTCAGCCATGTGGGATTTCAAAGGCTTAACTGTATGCAATCTGCTGACCACCTTTAACTAACCTTCTAATTAAGAATTAGTATACTTAGCTTTCTTCTTTATGTATTTTTAGGTTTTTAAAATATTTTAATTTTATTTTATTTATTATTAGTTCTTTATAATTTGACCAGAAAGAAACAGAGAGAGAGGGAAAGTAAAAGTGAGAAAATGAGCCATCATTTCTGGAATGTGAACAGTGATTGACCATGTGGGAGTCCAGTGCTTTAACCACCTCACCAAGTGTATTATTTATCAAATATTGCCAAGGTTCTTTATTACTTTTTCTCATACATTACTAGAGAGAGAGTGAAAGTAAAAACCAAACTGCCAGGTCTGGGACTGGAACCATAATCAAGAATCCAGTGACTTAACCACCACATAATTTTCTGGCCTCATTCAAAAGATTTTTAATAAACCATGTTATCCTCTTAACTTTTGAATTTGCTTTTTGAAGGGTCAAAGTCAAACTTGTTCAAAGTGCAAATTGAATGTTGTTATTGTTGATACAAGTGGAAATAAGATAAAAACAATGTATATGTATGTATATATTAACTTGTTTTGTTCAACAAATTTTTCTAATATATTTCTAATATTTTCCCTTTTTGATATCTTTATATAAAATTTATAAAACTAATGTTTATTTTTAAAATTATTCATTTTATTTTAGATACAAGTGGAAAGAAGATAAAAACAATGTATATGTATGTATATATTAACTTGTTTTGTTCAACAAATTTTTCTAATATATTTCTAATATATTCCCTTTTTGATATCTTTATATAAAATTTATAAAACTAATGTTTATTTTTAAAATTATTCATTTTATTTTATAAAGAGTTATTATTATTTTTAAATTTGCTATCGGGCACATATAATCACCAAAGAGAGACAGAGAGCAAGAGAGAGGGAAAGTAAGAAAGCAAACCACAAGTCCAGGACTTGAACCACAGTTGACCATGTGGGAGTCTAGAACTTTAACCGTGATCGCAGCTGCTGGCTCCATAACTTAGTGTTTATGTAAAATATAAACTTATTTATAAACCAACTAGAAAACCCTGAGACTATAGGTTTCCAAATTGTTTTCATATTTTATAATTTGACCCTTGTTTCTTCCTCCAGGATTTTTGCAAACAGGATAAGTACAGAGAATTCTAAAAGAAAGTTCTTTCCATGAGTCATGTAAAGATAGTATATAGAAATAAGTTTTGTCTTCATCATGAGTATTGTATAAAGGGATTAGGCCATAGCATCTATATCACTAGAGATGAAATGGATACGGTTATTATGTTAATATTCTCTGATGTAGGATGCATTCCTAAAAATCATACACAGATTTGACCAGTTTTGATCTACATTCTATCAAGTATCTTTTCTTGTATTTTTAAAATATTTCATTGTACATTATTTTGACTAATTTAATTAATTTTAAAAAATTTACCCAAGGGTGCATGTCATAGAGACAGAGAAAGAAAGAAACTTTGATGGAGAATGGTCATACTGCAATTCCTTGTCCTTCACTGACAGTATTTGTTCAGGGACACATATATTTCTGGTGGTTTCCCAATCTCTAGTCCAGGATTTGAGCTACAAAATTGGCCATGTGGGATCTGACTATATCAATGACCAGGTCATGGAGTCAGGCCAAATACTTTAAAATCTAAGTCTCTAGTGGCAGAGCTCTGTAAGTAGAAATAACAATTACTCACATACCTTGGGTGAAAAAAATACTTAAAAATTTTTGCCTCATTTTGTTATTTTGAGAAGAAAACATAGGTTGTGTGTTTTGTTTTTAAGACAGGTTTTTGTTATAGGCTATGGTGTTTGCCAGGAAAACAGAGAGAGACTGAGAGACAGAAAGCAATAAATAACCACTCTTGGGGGAGATGGCAATCCCTTCTCCTCCATTCTCCTCTTGGGATCTTGGTGCACACTCACACTTAAACAGAATCAGCCAGGCCAAATATTTTAAACTATAAGGCTCTAGTGGCAGAACTATTTAAGAAGAAATAATTACCCATAAACCTTGGGTGAGCATTAAAAAACTAAAAACTTTTTAAAAATTGCCTGATATTGTTATTTTAAAAAGAAAACATGGGTTGTACATTTTGTTTTTAAGAGAGTTTTTTTTTTTTTTAATACAGCATGTGTGTTCATCAGAAAGACAGAGAGAGATAGAGAGCATGAAATAATCACTGCAGAAAGGATGGCCACAGTGCAATCCCTTTTCCATTCTCCTTTTGGGATCTTGGGCACACATGCACACTTGCCTAGCATCAGTTCCAGTAACCAGGTCTGGGACTCAAACCATACTTGACAATGTGGGAGTCCAGCAACATAACCATTACACCATCCGCTGGTCCCCAGATTGTGTTTTTCTTTAAAAAAAAATACCTCACCAGGGACCAGCAGGTGGCATAATGGTTACATTGCTGGACTTCATGTAATGGATCAGTTTGAGTCCTAAACCCACCTGTTTAAACTTCATGATGGGCATGTGTGTATGCATGCTGAAAATGCCAAGAGGAAAATGGAAAAGAAGGTATTCTGGTTGTGGTCATACCCTCTCAGTGGTGATTTCTCACTTTCTGTTTCTCCATCTCTGTCTCACTGATGAGGGCATAGTCAACAGGTGTTATGGTGATTAGGGTGGCTGGATTTACACATGACCTACTGCGATTCAAGTTCTGGACCCAATGGCTTGAAAATCACACTGGGAACATGTGTATTTATGTCCAAAATCCCAAGAAAAGAGCGAAGGAGAAGGGATTGCAGCACCACTATCTCCGCAGGGGTGATTTATCACATTTTCTCTTTCTCTGGTGAGTGAACACACACTGTGACAAAAGCTAAAACAAACAAACAAACAAACAAAACAAAACAAAACAAAACAAAAACACAAAGAAACAAAAAACTTGAGGAGTCAGTAGGTGGTGTTGTGGTTTAGGTGGACTCCCACATGACTGACCATGGTGTGAGTCCAAGAACTGAAAGCTTGAAAATAATGTCAGTCATTTGTGCATGCTTGCTAAAACTCACAGGAAGAGAATGGAGTAGAAGGATTTGTGGTGTGGCCATTACCCTCTTGGGGGAGTCATATCTCACTTTCCCTCCTTCTCTCTGATTAATGTGTGTGTCCTACAGTGGGAGGGGGGACTCTGATAGTTATCAGGTGCTTTTGAAGGGTGTTTACTTGCCAGAGAATTATACACTGGTCTGCATCTCCTAGAGATCCCATTTCTATTTTATGCAAAAGCATCTTATAAAGAACCTGGGCCACCACATTCACAGCATGATAGGTAAAATATCAGAGGTCAGATATGATCATCATGGTCAATTCAGATGGTAGAAACTGTAGGGAAGAATTTGGTGAGCAGTCTCCAAGTTTGCCACATAGTGACCCAGCAAGTGAACATCCAAAAACATGAACCCAGAGTTTACTGAAGTGAAAATCTTCTGGGTATTGGGAAGGGTTTACTGTCTTGAGAAATTGCTTAAAGCCAGAAATTTTCCTTTCCTGGTTTGAAAATAAGAGGCTTCCATGGAAAAAGTATGGTATGCATTTCATATAAGTCAGAATATCTTCTCTCTCTGAGGAGTAAAGATTTTTCATGATCCATACCTTTCTCAAAATTAAATAGAATTTTTTTCTGTTCCTAGGTTCCAGACACTCCCTTCATCACCATGTATTATATACACATTTGCAGATAAAATTCTGACCCTCTGCACAAGAGTAAAGTCACGTGGTAAAAAGACAACTTTTGTGGCAGGGAGCTTTTCTGTAAAGTCCACACAGATACCCTTTTCTGTCATCTTTGCCTTTACATCCTGAAGGAACTGCTCCCCTTGCATATCATCAGATACATAGAGTGCCACCCACGTCCAGCCAAAATGCAGCAACAACAAGATGATTCTACGACCCAGAAAGCTGTCCATGGTGGCCATCTGATAAAGTGATGTAAATTGGCCTTTATCACTTAGGATGGGGTCAAAAGGACTGTATGTGACCTGAATAAAAAAGAAATAATCTGAATATAACCTTATTTGGATTTTTATTGTCCAACTTAAACAGGTAGAAGATAAATCTTTACCTGATAAGTTCATAGAATGGAATATTGAATGAAGAAAATGCATGCTGTGATTAAGAGAAGACTGTTTTTCAGACCCATTTCTTTCAATATAGGACATGTCACTAGTACAAATAATATCACTTCCAGACCAAAGCATAAAAGTATAAGGTTCAATCATTGTTTTATTATCTACTGTAGAAACTGTCATAAATTTACAAAAATGATGCAATAAAATGATGATTCTGCTATCTTAAGTTCATGTGACATAAGAATCAGAGGCTTCCTTTCCTAGAAGCCAAGGTTAAAAATTCTCTTAGAGAAAATATTGTGTTGATGTTATGATACTGTGTTTTATCACCACGGAATAACCTATATCATCTTAAAACATAACTTAGCCTCTCTGACAGTTTTTAAATGTAGCTTTTCAAAGGCATAATTCTCCTTAAGCTAAATAGTTTGCCAGAAATGTCTCCTGAAACTTTCATTAAACAGTTTTCCTGGAAGAATCTCTGAAGTGGAGAGCTGTTATGTGGAGAGTAGCTGGAAGTGGTTTCAAGAGATTCATCTGCATGGGTGTGAGGAAGGCCAGAGGGAGCTGGTAAACCTCAGCTACTGTAACTGAGCCATAGTCAACTTGGAGGATCTCCAGTGCTGGAATGTCCTTTCTTTGTTCAATGTTGTAATGAATGCAAAACTTTTTTATATCTTTGTGTCAAATTGTCCAATAAATGTCCCCTGATATTTTTCTCTCTCCAGATAAAGTAAATGTCCACTGAGTTCATACTTTTTAGGAGACATCTTTAAATTGGCCATCAATGTTCTCATCATTAGCAATTGAATGTAATGGATATTGACAGGTGTTTTTGTTAAACTTAACATATTCCACTTCTTTTTAACTTGTTAGAGGGCAAATTGTATCATGTGTGCTTGCCACAGAGAGAGGAAAGTGAGAAATAACTCCTCATAGGGGATGAGCATACTCATATTTCTTTTCCTAAATTTCCCATTGGTTCCCATTGGTGGGATTTGGGACATGCAAGCACACAAGCCCAGTGTGTTCTTTAAGCCACCAGGATCAACATTTGAACCATGTGATCAGCCACGTGGGACTCAGCCACATGGCTGAATCTGGCCACCTCTGCTCTTTTTATTTCTCTCTCATCTTTGTATTGTTAATAATTCCATGACTCAGGAAATTGCCTGTTTTTTGTTGTTGTTCTGTTTTGTTTTGTTTTGTTTTTTTTTTGAAAGGTTTTCTCTATCGGGCACATGTGCTCGCCAGACAGACAGAGAGAGACAGAGAGACAGAAAGCAAGAGAAATCATCCCCCATGGGGGATGGCCATACCACAATCCCTTCTCCTCCATTCTCCTGTTGGAATCTTGGGCACTCACGCACACATGCCTGGCGTGAGTTTAAGCCACTGTGTCCCGGACTCGAACCATGGTCGACTACATGGGAGTCAAGTGACATAGCCATTACACTAACTGCTGGTGCCTTGTTGTTCTGTTTTGAGAAAACTGTGCACAAACAATCAAGAAAAGTTTTGAGGTCTGCAAGGTATATGTAATCCCAGCTTTCACTTTTTCTTTGCTCATATGTGAGAAGACAACATTAAAAGCTATTCAACTCTTATTCCCCATCCTGGCAACCCACTTAACATGTGGGCTTTTAGAGAGTTTCAAAAGAGTTCCAACTTGGGCTGAAAATGTGGGCATGTTTCCTATAATGATAGCAACAAGTTGTTTCTGTGTCTGGCAGTTGTAGTTTGGCAAGGTCTGATTCCCGCCAGAGAGCAAAAACACAGCATTTTGTAAAGTTCTTTTGTCACTGGGAAATGCATTGTAGAGATCATAACCCAGGGAAAGGTTAGGGAGCAAATGGGGGCTCTTATTGATCTCCTCAGTGGCAAAGAGAAAGGCCAGTACATACTGGTAGTTCTTCCATTGGTACCTAAACAGAGGGGACAGTGTTATGACATGTAATAAATTTATGTAAATCAAGGTAAATTGTTGAGCCAAGACATAAAGGTTTAGGTCTAGGCTGCTATGCAGAGATTCTTCTGCACTGGTATATAGAGTTGTTGTGAGTAATATTCACAGGGCTTTAGAAAACCTTGAAATGTTTTTCTCTCTACTTAAGAAAATTGTGTCCAAACAATGAATAGAGGTTTCCAGGGCCTTGTGAGGGAGATGAGGTTTTGTTTAGCTGGATGATGACTCTGCCACCTGAACAGAGGTGATTTTAAAGGAGGTTCATTAATTTATAGAGAAGACAACTCTTTTACAGGCTGTGAATAAAGAGAGCACATATTCACCATTTTTAATACATTTTAAACATTTATATATAGGTAAGTTACAATGTCTATGTATATAGGCAAGTTACAATGTGTGTATGTGTGTGTGTATATATATATATATACATGATATGAAGTAGTTTTAGGATTTTTAAATATAATGTATAACAATTGGTCTATGGTAGTGTATCATCTGAAATATTTCTGATTTTCTGTGAGGATAACAATATCGTACTCCCTTGGCACTATTGGAAAGAATAGTACTCAATGATAAGCTATATTCCTCATGTTTACACTAACTTTATAACCCTTCTCAAATGTGTCCCACATGTCATCTTGTTTCTATGTAGGTCCAGAAACCATTTGAACCATTTCTTATTTTGCCTATGTTCTGGAAATTCTATATAGCTTCTGGAGGGCCAGCAATAGACATGGTGGCTTAAGGCCCTAGACTTATAAGCTGACCACAGTCCCAGCCCAGGCAACTTGCTTTCTCTCTCTTTCTCTCTCTGTCGTGAGTATACATGCTCTATAGTAAATTAAAAAGAAAATAACAAATAACATTAAATAAATAATTTAAAAAATAGCAAATGGCTTTCCAGTTTTTCAACCATTTGGCACATTTCAGGTACTTTTTGATGGCTTTTTCTATAGTTTTATACACTTCTATATCAACAGTTTGAAAAAAGTGTTAAGTATGTTTGTGTTAAATTTATATATTTAATTCAGTTATTCTATTCACTTATTGACTACATCAAGAGTTTCTACCAATTTCTTTCTGCAGTTAATTGGTAGACTAATCATTCATTTTATACTTGGAAGTTCTTAACTTTTAAATTAATATTAGTCAAAACTATTTTTGATATTTTAAAAATTGCTCAATTTTTTTTCTTACTGAATTATTGTTATGTAATATCTTTAATTCTGTGTTCATTCTCTGGAATTATTCTCGTCTTATTCTCTTAAATTTTGACTTTAACATAAACATTAAAAAGTTTTCATTTTTTTCTGAGAGGTTTTTCCTTAGGGTGCATTAGCTTGCTGAAGAAAGAGAGAGACACATAGTCAGAGGGAAAGTGAGAAATTATCCCCAAAAGGTATGGCCATCTGGAAATTCCCTATCCTCTCTTTTCCTGGGATGCTAGGAATGCATGCACACATGTCCAGGTGTGATTTTCAAGCCACCAGTTCCAGGACTCAAAGAGCAGTTGGAAAAAAAAATAAAGAAAGAAAAAAAGCAGTCGGTCATGTAGGAGACCAGTGACATAAGTGCTAAGCTGTCTGCTTGTCCTTTGATTTGTTAAATAAGCATGTGAGACTAGAGATGTTTATGCAATACGAACCCTACTGTTTCAGCATTGGTTCTTCTGTCATTTCTTTCTTTCTTTTTTAAATTTTTGTTATACAGTATGTGCACTCACCAGAGTGAGAGAGAGAGACAGAGAGAGAAAAAGAAAGTGAGAAATAATCTCCTGGAAAATTGTTGTGCCACAGGTCTTCTTTTTTTTTTTTTATTCTGCATTTGGGATGATGAATAGGCAGGCACACGTCTGCCTGGTATGTATTTCAGGCCACTTTATTCAGTACCCAAACCACTTAGTCAGCCATACGAGAAACAGCAGGCTTTGATTTAAACATGCAAAAGTTTTCTTTCTTTTTTGTTTTTTCTTTTTCAGAGAGGCTTTTGCATAAATGCACATGCACTTGCCAGAAAAAGAGATTGACATAAAGTGAGAGGGAAAGTGAGAAATCACCTTCTGGGGGGGAGGGCCACACCAAAGTCAGTCATGTCCAGCTACATAACTGCTGTGACATCTGCTGGTCCCCTGATTTGTTAATAAAGGATGGTACACTGAATACTTTTATGTAAGCAGAACTCTACTTTTTTTGAGGTGTTATATTTTACTGTTACTTTTTTGTTGTTGTTTATAGGGTGTGTGCACTCACCATAGAGAAACACACAGAGAGAGGGAGGTATCGAGAAAAACAAAGTGAGAAATCACCCTCTGGAGGATGGTCATTCCACAATCTCTTCTTTTTTATTTTGCACTTGGTATGATTGAATAGGCAGGCAAACTTCCACCTGGCATGTTTCTCAGGCAACTTTATTCAGCACTCAAACCATGTAGTCAGCCATATGAAATCAGATGCCTTGACCTCCATGCTGAGTTAGGAGTTCGACTCCACTCTAGGTAGATAGGGGATGGACTCTGCATAATTGAGTTACTGTGGTTTTAATTTCTGTGTCTGTTATATGTTCACTGTTTCTCCATTACAAGTGTCAGAGGACTTTATGACTCCTTGTTGCTGGGCTAAAATCAGACTGAAACCCACCACTGTGTGTAGCACAGAGTAAGTTTCAAGCTGCTGGGTCTGCAACTCAAACCTCAACTGTGTGGGAATAGAGTTTCTTAACCACTAGGTCACCTGCTTGCCCCTTAATAAAACTTTAATCAGACTTCAGAGAGTTTATCCAGTCCTATCTGCAAACTTGTATGTAATTCACACAAGTGAATTTGGGCAGAATCTCCATTACCTGTAATGTTACCATTTAGTAATTTTCTATCCAGTTACTCCCAACTTGCTCTTTGGGTTTAAATTCTTACTTTTCCTCACTATATTTAGACTTGAAGCTAATATTCCTGAACTACTGTAAAATCTCATAGTCACACCTCCCATATATATATATTTTTTTTTTTCAGGCTTTAAAACATATAAAAGGATGAACAGGCAGCATGGTGTTTAAGGCTCTGGATTTCCACATGGCTGACCATATTATTAGTACCAGGTCTGGTAACTGAAAAATGATGCTGACAGGAGAATGGAGATTGTATTGAAGCGTGGCAATCTTTCCTGGTTAATATATTATGGTGGCCTTTACAATACTCATGACTTCTCTACAGAGCACATTTCTACAATTCCTTAGTCAGTGGTGAACACTCAGAGTCAGCACCTTGATGCTAACATTAACTTTGTGTCAGGAGGTCAGTGTCCCAATATGCATGTGGGTCTCACTATACAGATCTTGGTTGTAAAAGGGCTGAGGTACAAACAATTTCATTCATTCTGAGCTTCCCAAAGACTGAATATGAAGATAGTGCAGACAAAGTGGACAACAAACTATATTAATTTCTCTCTTCTGTCTCATAAGAAATAGAGAAACTAAAATTTAAAAAAAGAAATATACTAAGAGGATAATAAAGAAGAACATCCTGAGTTAATAATTCTGTACTTCTCTCATTTCTGTACACATTAAACTGTTCTCAAGTGAGATTAATCACACACACATATATGCAAACTATGTTATTACACAGTTATAATCACATTTTCAGATATATAACAACAACAACTTACCAATCATCTCTCACTTCTTGAGTTGGCCTTGTCAGGTAATTTTGTGTGAGTATATCTTCTCCCCTCATGTTATAAAGAGGGGAAAACGCAGCCAGTACCAGATCCCCATCCTTGTAGACACTTGGTTTCAGGTATTTATGACAGCAAATCCTCTCACATGCCATTTATAAAGGCTGCAGAAGTAGCACGATGCTAATCAACAGTAATGACATGTCTGAGCTGGCCCAAAACAGATAAAAAGTCCTATGTGTGTGAACAGAGAAGGAAATGGAAGTGGACTTCACAGACTCAACTGTCTGTTAGGAAAGGCAACAATGTGGAGGGCACAGAGAGTTCTCACTTCCACAGTTTCACTTCAGCCTGTCCAAAGTGTGTGACATACTGGCATGACAGACTGAAACACAATAGAAAGCATTTTAAAAGGACAATTTTATAAGAGTCATGGTGCTGAGACTCACGCTTAATCTGAGCAGCTCTAACTTTCCTGGCTTTTTACTGTTTCACTTAAGTCCCATCCAGGAACCCTGGGAACTCTCTACCCTGGGTCTCTGCACCTGTCACTCTCCATTTTGGTGAAAAACAATTTGGGATAAACATATTTCTCCCAGCATTTATGATTTTATAATGACCAAGTAAAGCTTTGGGGACCACCTTACCCTGAGACAACAAGCTTTATAATTATGTGAACAAGAGCGGTCCAAAGTGCTTGTATCACAAAACCACTGTTACTATTTGTATTTTTTTAATGCTGTTAAAATCCACAAAAGTTGGACCAACAGGTTAGATTGTGGTTATTTTCTCTAAAGTAAGCTCACCATTAATTATACATGATTGATCCACTCTTTGTGCTCTCTGTGAATTGTTTGTGGAGGCTGACTCCTTCCCATCACTGTCCTTGAGCTGCTCTTCTCTCTGTCCCCTTGACTTTGCAAGGTCTTCACCTGTCATTGTTTTAATACAATGATGGGAGGAGAAAGTATGGAAAGTAGTCACAGTATAATTTAATGTAACTGAGAATAAACACAATTAAGCTGGACAAAATATTGGAAGAAATCTTAGAATATTATAAAGTCAAAATAACCACTTGAAGAGCATTTGAGCAGTTGTTTTCTTTTACTGGCATGAATGTTCTACAGGCAGCTACATTTATTTATTGTGTATGTCTTAATCATAACAGAATTAATTTTAATTATCCTTTACTGTCTTCAAAAATTATGGAAGAAGAAACAGTGATCCAATTTTAAAACATGGAACCACTCAGAATATCATACTTGGTTTATAAATAAGTTTATATTTTAAATAAACATTAAGTCATAGAACCAGCAGATGGCCTCATGGTTAAGGCACTGGACTTTCACATGGTTGACTGTGTGTGCGTGTGTGTGTGTGTGTGTGTGTGTGTGTGTTTGAGAGGTTTTTGCTATAAGGCGCATGCACTCATCAGAAAGACAGAGAGAGACATAGAGACAAAAAGCGAGAAATCACCCCCCAGGGGGGATGGCCACACCACAATCATTCTCCTCTATTCTCCTCTTGGGATCTTGGGCATGCATGCACATGTGCCTGGCATGAGTTTAAGCCACCAGGTCCTGGACTCGAACCACGGTCAGCTACATGGGAGTCCAGCGGCATAGCCATTACGCTAACTGGTGGTCCCTCACATGGTTGACTGTGTTTTGAATCCTGGGCCTGGTGATGTGCTTTCTCACTTTCTCTCTCTCTCTTGCTCTCTGTCTCTCTTTGGTGAGAACACATGCCTTTGAGTAAATCTAAAAATAATGGTAATAAATACAATAAATAATGTAAAAAATAAACATAAATTCATGTTATGTGTAAAACATCCTTATTAAGAAGAGACAATACATTAGATAAATAATTTAAGAAAAATAAGTAAATATAAGATACTGGGACCAGCAGTTAGCATAATGGCAATGTCGCTGGACTCCTATGTAGTTGACTGTGGTTAGAGTCCTGGACCCAGCAGCTTAAACTTAGGCCAGGTGTGTGTGTGTGTGCCTGCCCAAGATCCCAAGAGAAGAATAGAGAAGAAGGAATTGCGGCATGGCCATCCCCTCGGGGGGCGATTTCTTGCTTTCTGTCTCTCTGTTTGTCTCTGTCCCTCTGTGAGCACATACGCCCTATGGCAAAAATCTTTCCAAAAATAAAAAATAAGTAGATATAATATACATACACAAAAGTAAGGATCAGAAAGTTAATTTCCATTTTATTTCTACTTGTACTAGTAATAACATTTACTTTGCACTTTGAACAAGTTTAAAGTTGACAAGAGTCAACTTCAAAAGCAAGTAGTTTTGTCTAAACTGTTACCCAGATATGTTAAAACTGAGAGTGCTTGGCTGCCCTCCCCTCTCATCTCCTGGGCCGGTTGTGGTGGCAGCTGGAGAGGTGGGCTTGGCATGTTGAGCTTGAAACACGAGCTGACAGCCATTGCCACTGCCAAACTCCCTTGCCTGCCCAGCCTTCCTCATTTGTTCCACTGGGCTGCCCCTGCCCCCACCCCACTTCCACAGATTTCAACACTAAATTCCCACGATGTCTTTGAAACCAAGAGTAGTAGATTTGGGTGAAACATGGAACAAACTTGTAACAACTCTCAAAGCTGTCGTCATGTTGGAGTACATGGAAAGAGCAACATGAACGACTGCTTCTTAGATATCTATGCTTTATGTGTGGCCTATACTGAACCCCTTGGAGAAAGACTTTATACAGAAACTAAGAATTTTTTTTTGGACAATCACATTTGACATTTGCACAAGAGAGTCCTGGAGTCTGAAGAACAAGTACTTGTGATGCATCATAGGTATTGGGAAGAATACAGCAAGGGTGCAGGCTATATGGGCTACTTGTATAGGTATCTGAACACCCAGTTTATTAAAGAGAATAAACTAACAGAAGCTGACCTTCAGGATGGCTATGGGGGTAGACATGAATGAACCACTTACTGAAATAGGAGAGCTAACATTTGATATGTGGAGGAAATTGATGGTCGAACCACTTCAGACAATTTTTATCTGAATGCTGCTCCAGGAAATCAAGAGTGATCATGGTGGTGAAAACCCAAGCCAGAAAGTAATCCATGGGGTTATTTACTCATTTGTGCAGGTTGAACAGTTTCTCTTTAAAGTTTTATCAGAAAATCTTTGTGTCTCCCTTTCTGACTGAAATAGGAAAGTATTACAAACAAGAAGCTTCAGATTTATTACAAGAATCCAATTGCTCACAGTATATGGAAAAGGTTTTAGGTAGATTAAAGGATGAAGAAATTCTATGTCAAAAATATTGAAATCTGGAGGACCAGCAGTTAGTTAGCATAATGGCTATGTCACTGGACTCCCACATAGTCGACCATGGTTCGAGTCCCAGACCCAGTAGCTTAAACTCATGCTGGGTGCGTGTGCATGCGTGTCCAAGATCCTGAGAGGAGAATGGAGGAGAAGGGATTGTGGCGTGGCCATCCCCCCTGGGGGGTGATTTCTCGCTTTCTATCTCTCTGTCTGTCTGGTGAGCACACACGTCCTATAGCAAAAACCTCTCAAAAAAAAATCTTAAATCTAAGTTCATTATGCTAACTGATGATCCCAAAAAGATCTACTCATTTAGCAAGAAATTAAAATAGTAGGTATATGAACCCACTGACAGCTCAAGATAGGACAAAAATTCTTAAATCTGGACAATAACGCTTAAAAGAAAAGCAGCAATCTTTTTTGTCTTGTGATTCATATCCAACTTTTTATACCTTTCAGAATATTTTTTGAAATTAAAATATAGTATTTTATTAATGTAGTAATATTAACTATAGCCCTCAGGTTGTATATTAGAACTCTTAACTTGTCCATCCTACATATCTGCTTCTTTGTAACTGTTGATCTACATGTTCCCATTGTAATCACTTTGTCATAATGTTTGTGATTTCTTTGTCTCTGTACATGACTCCTATTATTAAGTCAACATATAGGTGACATTATTCCTTTTTTTCTTTCAGTGTGGTTTAGCTCATTAATATAATGTCCTTCAGATTTATTAATGTGACAAATGGCAAGATCTTTTTCTTTTCAAAGACTGAATGATATTCTTACATTAATATTATGTGAAAAGACGTGTGTGTGTGTAATATTCAATAGTTATTATTTATCTACATCCTTGATTACATGTTATTTTCTGTTTTTCTTTCTTATTTTCCTCCACAGTTAATAATAGCAATTCTGTTGGAGTATGAAGTGACACTGCATTATTGTTTAGGGTATGAAGTGACATTGCATTATTGTTTAGAATTTAATTTCCATAATAATGAATGATTTTTTTCATGTGCTATTGGGTCTCTGTTTATCTCCTTTTGAGGATTATTCAAAACATTTGTTTCTTTTATTTGAATTGTTTTTTATTGTTGATTTATTGGAGTACGTATTCTGAGTATTAATATGTTAACAGATTTAATATTTGGGAATGTTTCTTCCATTCCATAAAATACTTATTCACTCTTTTGATATTTACTATGGATACTTAAAAATTTTCAATTTTTGTAAAGTAAGTTTATATATTTTTTTCATTATTACTTATACTTTTGATGTCATGTGTAAGAAATCCAATGTCCTAAAACTTTTGCTACATTTTGATCCGTTTGAGTTAATTTCAAATATAATATAATTTAAGAGTTTAACTTCATTCATTTGCACATGGATATTCAGTTTTTCCAGTAGTAATTTAGAACAGGGTCTCTTCCCACTGAAGAGTCTTATTAGTATTGTTGAAAATCATTTGACCCTGTATGTGAGGTCTTTCTTTTTAGCTCTTAACTTTATTCTCCAATCTATGTATCTGTTTTTATGCCAGTAAAAACTATCTGATCTGTGAGAATACCTGTTGCTTCACATTCTAAACAGGCAGCGCTGGATAAGAATTTATGGGGTATAATAATTTTTTGAGAGGATTTTTCTATAGGGTGTCTGTGCTCACTGGGGAGACAGAGAGAGAAAAAGAGACAGAAAGCAAGAAATCACCCCCTCCTCCAGGGGATATAGCCATGTCACAATCTCTTCTCCATTCTCCTCTCGGGATTTGGGGCACACATGCATATGTACTCAAAGTGAATTTTAAGGTGCTAGGTTCAGGAATTGAACTGTGGATGACTAAGTGGCAATCCAGCACTGTAAGCATTATGCCATTTGCTGGTCTTGGGATATAATTTTTTTATTGAGAGGTTCTTGCTATAGGATGTATGCCCTCACTGGGCAGAGAGAAAGAGAGAGGCTGAGAGACAGAAAGTGAGAACTCACTCCTCAGAGGAGGTGGCCATGCTACAATTCTTTCTCCTCTGTTCTCTCGAGGTTTTGGACACACATACACAAGTACCCAGTGTGAATTTTAAGCCACTGGGTCTGGGACTCAAACTGTGGTCAACTATATGGAAATACAGCAATGTAACCATTATGTAATCTGCTGGTCTAAGGATATGATAATTGGGTTACATCTAGTTTTAATGTGAACTAGCAGGTATTCTTAATGTTTTGATTACTATGATTATGTAGTAAGTTTTAAAACCAAAAAGTCTTAGATTTTAAAGTGTTTTTCTTTTTAAAGATTGTTTTGGCTATTTGTGATTCTGAGATTTCATATATTTTAGGATAAGTTTTTGTAATTATAAAAAAATTGTTGGGATTTTGATAGGTATTTTCTTGAATCTGTAGATAATTTTAGTATAATATAGACATCTATTAAAAAATATATCATTCAACTTACTTTCTTTATTTTTAATGCAATCAGAGGGAGAGAGAGAGAGAGAAAGAGATAGTGAGAAAGCAAGCCACCAGGTCCAGGGCTCAAACTGTGGTCAGCCATGTGGGAGTCCAGTGTTCTTAACTACCATGCCACCTGTGGGCCCCTAGTAGAGATATCCTAACAGTATTGTGCTTTATTCAATAAACAGGGTATACTTCTCCATTATTTGTGTCTGATTTATTTCTTTTGCCTATATCTTTTAGTTTTATAGTACAAATGCTTTGACTAGTTGACTAAATTGATTCTTAAATATTTTATTATCTTTTATGGTTTATAAATATAATTTAAAATATTTTAATACATATAATTATTGTACATATTTTGGAGTACAATGTGAATTTTCACCATGAAATCATAATGTGTAATGATCGGATCAAGGTAATTAAGATATACATACTCTCGGGAACAGCAGTTAGCATAATGGCTATGTCGCTGGACTCCCATGTAGTCAACCATGGTTCAAGTCCCAGACCCGGTGGCTTAAACTCACACCAGGCACGTGTGTGTGCATGCCTGAGATCCGGAAAGAAGAATGGAGGAGAAGGGATTGCAGTGTGACCATCCCCCCTGGGGGGTGATTTCTCGCTTTCTATCTCTCTGTCTCTCTCTGTCTGGCTGGCAAGTGCACACACCCTATGGCAAAAATCTCTCCAAAAAATAAAAAAGAGAGAGAGAGAGAGAAAAAAAAAAGATACACATACTCTCAGCCATTTATCATTGCTTTCTGTTGGAAATATACTATGTTCTCTTTTTTAGTTACTCTGAGATATATGGTAAAATGTTGCTAATTATATGCACAATGCTAAATTTTAAAGCACTAGAAATTGTCCTTCTTACTTACCTGTAATCTTGTTTTTATAAATCACCTCTCCAACTATTTCCCCTGTTTGTCCTGTTCTCTAATACTTACACTGTTCAGGTCTCCAGTAGATGAACTATTTTAAAAATTTCTTTTCTTTTAAAAAAATTGATAGAGGGCACATTTACTTGATGAATTGAGACAGAAAGACATAGAGTAAGAGAAAGAGAGAAAATGAGAAAGCACTCCTCACTTCAGGATTGGGGGGCTGGTCATGTTGCAATTTATTCTCAGTTTCTCCTTTTGGTATTTTTGGCAGCAACACTACACACATGATAGCATGCTGGGTATGGGACTGAATTGTGAGGTTGGTCATGTGGGATACAGCTGTTTTATGAATAGTTCATAAATCTCATTTTTTACACTTTTATTTATGAGTTGGAACATGTGATATTTTTCTTTCTCTGCCTTGTCTATTTCACCTAACATGTATTTTTCAGATTCATCCATTTTACCTCAAATGATAGGATTTCATTCTCTTTAGTGGCTGAATAGTATTCCACTGTGATATATTGATTTATCTATATTTATTAGGTCATTGTATCTTATTTTTCTATGCATGCATGCATCATGACTCTCCTGATGACTCAATATATCAGGTACCTATCTCTATTTTTTAAATTATAGTTTTAAAAATAGTTACTTATTTATTTAACTTTATTTCTTCATCTTCTTCAGTTTGATGAGAGAGAGAGAGAGAGAGAGAAAAGCTGCCAGTTCTGAGACTCAAACTGCAGTTAGCCATATGAGACTCCAGTTCCTTAACTATATTCCATCTACTGTCCCTTTATGTACCTATTTCATATTAAAAAAATTAAAACTATTGGGGCACCACAGCTATCTTCATGATCTACTGATTTCTTTTTCTTTGTATATATTCTAGTATTGAGATTCCTGGATCATACAACAGTTCTATTTTTAGCTTTTCAAACAACTACATACTGTTATGTGTAATAGTTGTGCTAATCTACATTCTCATCAACTGTGTTTTGCTTTTTGAGGGTGCTCTTTCTTATTTATTTTTAAGAATTATTTATTTATTTAATTGTATTTGTTATTGTTAGCTCTTTACTTTGACTAGAGAGAGAAAGGGAAGGGAGAAATCAAGCCACGAGGTCTAGGACTCAAACCACAGTTGATCATGTGAGAATGCAACACCTTTAACCATCATGCCACTTACCAGCCCTGATGGTACTGTTTTTTCCACCTCTTTGCCAGAATTTATTAATTGTCCATTTGTTAACAGTCATTCAAACAAGGAATGCTATTTCACTTGGTTTTAATTTTAATTCCTCTGGTTATTAGTAATATTTATTTTTTCATATACTCCTGGCCATTTTTTATGTCTTTTTCTGAGAACTGTTTATGTAGGTCATATGTCCATTTTAAAATCAGATTGTTTTTTGACTGCCAAATTATCTGAGTTCTTTACATATTTTTGTTATTAATTACTTGCTCTATGTGTGGTTTGCAAATATTTTGTTCCATTCTATTTACTGTTTAATCACTATGTTGATTGTTTGTGGTGCAGAACTGTTTTAGTTAGATATAATCCCATTTGTATACTTTTGTTGGATTGCCTATGCTTTTGTGGTTTTATTTAAACACTCAATGTCCAGGGACCAGCAACTGGCATAATGGTTATTGTGCTGGACTCTCACATAGTCGTCCACAGTTTAAGTCCTGGACTCAGAAGCTTAAAACTCACACCAAGCCTGTGTGCTCAAAATCTTGACAGAAAATTGAATAAGAAGGCATTGCAGCATGGACATTCCCCTGGGGGATGATTTTTTGCTTTCTGTCTCTCTTGGGAGCACATGGGCCTATAGCAAAAAATCTTTCTAAATGAACCAAAAAACTCTTTGTCCATACCAATGTCCTGAAGTGTTTTTCCTATATTTCCTTCTAATAAGTACTTGCTTTCAAGTTTTATGCCTAACTGTTCAATTTATTTGGAATTCTTTTTTGTTTAAGGTGAAAGATAGAGTGTAGTTTTGATTTTATGCAGGTGGATGTCCAAATTTCTTTGCACTATATTTTTGGTGAATGTCCTTTTCCCAGTGGATGTTCTTGGAACTTTTGTGAAAGATCAATTGATTATATACACATGAATTTATCTCTGAATTTTCTAACATTTAATTGATCTATATGTCTATTCTTTTGCTGATATCATGCTATTTTGGTTACAATAGCTTTATAGTATATTTTAAAATATGATATTTTGATGCATCCAGCTCCAGTATTTTTGCTTGGATTGCTTTGGCTATTTGATATGATAGGATTTGATATGATAGGATTTCATTTCTGATTCTTTTCTTTTCTGATTCTATACAGATTTTTAATTTTTTTCTATTTTTTGTAGGAAAGTCATTGGTGTTTTGATAGATACCATGCTGAATGTGTAGGTTGTTTTCAGCAATATGAATGTTTTAGTAATACTGTTTTTTACAACCTTGGACATGAAATATCTCTTCACTTTATGTGTGTTTTCTTCAATTTCTTTCAAAAGTGTCTATATTTTCCTTCATATTCATAGAGATCTCTCATTTAATTCCAATGTATTATTTCTTGAAGTCACCATTTTAATGGGATTTATTTTTTTAATTTATTTTTCTCTTGTTTCTTCATAGGGGTATAAGAGCACTACTTGAGGCTGGCAGGTGACATGTTTATTAAGGTGCTGGACTCCAACATGACCAATCATGGTTTGAGTCCTGGACTTGGTAACTTGCTTTCTCTCTTTTACTTGCTCTGGTCAAAGTAAAAAGTAAAAATTAAAAAAAATAAGTAAATAAGTTATTATTTTAAAAATTACTCTTTTGTTTGTTTGGTTTCCTATCTTGCATCTTTAATGCATTTTCAATCAGTTCTAATTATATTTTTTGTAGAATCTTAAGTTATTTCACTATTAAAGCATATTATCTGCATATACAATTGACTTCTTTTCCTATTTTGATGTTCCCTATTTCATTCTCTAGATGTTTTGATTTGAATTGAACTTCCAATGCTAAGTGGAGTAAGAGTGGTGAAAGTGGACATTCTCATAGTGTTCAAATTCTTTGATGAAAATCTCTCAACATTTTCCTATTCAGTATATTAGCTGTGGATTTATTAAATGTGGTCTTTATTTTGTCCTGTTTTGACCATTTTATTGACAATATTTTTATCATAAAGATAAAATGAATTTATTTACTTATTTTCTGCATGTATTGATATGATCATACAGTTTTTGTCCTGCATTTTGTTGATAATGTGTATCACACTTGAGGACTTACCTATGTTGAGCCATCCTTGCATCATTGGAAAAAACCCATGTAATCATTGTGTATGGTTTTATAATGTGCTTTTGGAGTCAAATATTTATCTTGTGTTGAGGGTTTTTGTGTCCATTCATCAGGATTATATGTCTAGAGTTGCGTGGTGTGTGTGTGTGTGTGTGTGTGTGTGTGTGTGCTTTGTTTTTGTATCTAAGTAATTCTGGACTCTTCAATTTAATTTGAGAGCATTACTTTCACTTACACTTCTTGGAAATAGTTAATGATAGATTGGCATTAGTTCTCCTTTAAAGAATTTATGAAATTCAGCAGTGAAGTCGTCTTGACCTGGGCCTTTTTTGTTGGGAAATTTTAATTAGTGATTAATGTCACATTTTTATTGGTCTATCCAGGGTGTCGAATTCTTTTTTGTTAGTGTTTAATTCTCTTTTCTGATATCAATAATAATGCTCCTTTTTTGGTTAAAAACAAATTTCTTTTGTCTGTTCTTTCTATTTATTAATATCTCCCAATACTATTCCCTGAACATTCTGTTTCTATTTATTATAATTCTTTAACTGTTAACTTTGAAAATACAAGCATGTTTACATATATGTATGTCTCTATTCATAAAAGTTTTTTAGTTAACATTTTGAAAAATATTTCCTTTTTTATATAGATTTAATTTCTTCTGAATTATTCCCATTTTATGCATTGTTACCATATAAGATGGCTAAAATTAGTATATTTGGTGTTCTTCTTGTTGTTTATAATCTTTTGCTTGACTAATTCTTCTGTCATAAAGACATATAATTTCTGAATATATATTTCTAGAAATGTTTGTCCTGGAAGTGGAATGCTGAGGTAAAAGTGCCTAAAATATTCTGTTAATGGATGGGAGAATGTCAAGCTGCATTGTGAAATCCTTGGTTCTTTGGGTCCAGATCACTAAAATTAGAGATCTGTCCCTAGGCACAAAATGAAACCGCAACCATGAATGAAGTAGATAGAAAAGAAGGTTTAATAGGAAAGAAAGGAAAGGAAAGAAAGGAAGTACATGCAAAAGGCTTTTGGGTGGGCAGAATGCCAGGTGGCAACTGCATTTGGTACTAGTTAACTGTTATTTTTATTACTAGAGGTCGTAAGTATTCATTAGTGGGAGGACCCTTATACTGTCTATGTTCTTCCTTTAAATTTGAATACACACATTCTTTCCCTGCACCTGCGCACCTTCCTCACAGGTAAAGAATGAGGAATTTGATCACCTAATTGCACATGATCCCCAATGCAAGCCAGGTTGCCCCAATTAGACTGCCCAAGTAGTCTATCACCCTAATGGGAATTAGGACATTGACCAAGAATGCTTGCTTAGGTCTTTTTGATAAGAGAAAAATCTACGAATCATCCCTGTGCACTTCCCTTAGGCCTCAAGGAAGGAAGATGGCAAATTGCCTCGCCTTCCTGGTGCCCAGAGCTAGATGAGCCTTTTGCTTTTCTCTTAGGGCTGCCCACTCAGGACTAACTAACTGCCTATCACAATTCGTATTCATAGCTATTGCCAAAATGCTATCCTGTGGTTGTACAAACTTCATTTCTTCTACTACTCTGTGAGAATGTTTGTTGGTCTACATCTCAGCAACCAATGCTAGTAAATAGCAATATGCCACAACTTGGTCTGGGGACACATTTAGAAAGAGAATCTTAGGTATGGGGACATCCTCTGAGCAAATACCACCTGTCCTTTTGGGATTTGACAGAACCTTGTAACTTGTCTTTTCCTTGACCTTTGCTGCAGACAGAGCAAGGGTCGAAATTGCTAGGGGCATTCCAACAGACACATCTGATGTACTTCAAGAGACATCTTGACCCCAGTTAGCAAAGTCCAATCCCTGCTCTGCATCTGAAAGGTTCTTTAGCCTTCTGTGGGCTTGTCAGTGCACTCCTTATGGAGAAGTTCTTTAGTTTCTTCCCCATTCCTAACAACTAGATTCCTCTGTATTAGAAAAGAAGATGAGACTTACTCTTGATGGGATTATCGCTAAGGGGTAAACCTGGCCCAGTAAGACTAAGCCCTCATAGATTTGTTAACTGCTTCTTATTATCTGTAACCTGGCAATGAATCTATGAAGTGTCATGAAATATACATGTGTAATGTGTAATATCTCCTTGTACTATAAATAAAGAGGCCCAGTTTGTCTGGGTGGCTCAAGCAGCAGCTCAAGCAGCAGCACAAATTGCTTGGGCTACCTAGGCTCAGGCTGCCTGTGTCCATTACTATTCTATGTCTTTGTCTCATTCTTTCTAATTGTCTGGTCCTGGCAAGATGGAGGGCTTTCTCTTTATTGTCCTTTTTCTCTTCCTCATCCAGCAGCCCCTGATCATGATTCAGTTAGACCCAAGCCCTGGGGTGGATGCTGACAACTTGGTTCATTTAACAAATTACATTTCATTTATATAACTTATATTCTTTAAATATAAATTATTTATAATTATGCATTTAATTATATATTTAAGATTTTTGCATTTGTCTATAAGTTATCTGTTAATGTCTTTAAATATTTTTATTTCCATGCTATTTTTTATGAGAAACTACTAATTAATATATTATCACTTTTACCATTGTATGTATACTTAGTATTGTGAGATGTGATTTAATTTGACTTTTTTATTCTATGTACAATATTACTGGTGGCTGAGAAATTATTTAATATTTACCTATATATTTACTACATTTGTTTTCATTATTGTTTAAAATAATTACCCTGGTTTATTGTAACCATAATATTTCTCCACATTGTTTTAAGCAATTAATTGTGTGTGTGTGTGTGTGTGTGTGTGTGTGTGTG
>NW_006203566.1:48539-58870 GCF_000334495.1 Tupaia belangeri chinensis
GCTTATTTTTCCAGCTTTTAATTGGTTTGATAATTTTTTTTTTCTTCTAGAGGTTTTTTCCTATAGGGTGCGTGCGCTCACCAGAAAGACAGAGACAGAGAGCAAGAAATTACCCCTCGGGGGGATGGCCATGCCACAATCCCTTCTCTTCCATTCTGCTCTTGGGACCTTTGCCATGCACACACACATGCCCAGTGTGAGTTTAAGCCACTGGGTCCAGGACTCGAACCATGGTCAACTACATGGGAGTTCAGCAACATAGCCACTAGGCTAACTGCTGGCCCACTCAGTCATTTTTTTTTTTCAGGTAAGCCACTTGAGTTTCCTTTGTCTTACTGGTGAGCAGTCCCTTATCTGAGGCATAGTTTTCAAAATATAAACTCATTCCAAGAGATGTCAGTTTACACTAATTCTTCTGTCCATAGTTGTACAGAAACTTTGTAATCTGATGCAATACACTTGTCTATTATTAGGATTATTGTGTGTGCTGTGGGGGTCTTATTTAGGAATTCTCTTTAGTCAGATATCTCCCAGAGTTTCCCCCATTGTTTTATACCAGTAGTCTAATAGTTTGAAGTCTTAGATTTAGATCTTTGAACCATTTTGACTTGATTTATGTTAATGGTGAAAGATGAGGATCCAGTTTCATCTTTCTGCAGGTGGATACCCAGTTTTTCCAGCACAATTTGCTAAAAGGGTTTTCCTTTTCCCACTTGATTGACTGATATCCTTTGTCAAAAATGGATTGACTGTATATTTTGTGGTTTATTTCTGAAGTTTCTATTATGTTCTCTATCCCTCCTAATCTGTTTTTATGCCAATACCATGCTGTTTTGATTATCACAGTTTTATAATATATTTTGGGGTCAGAGGATACCACCCACTATGCTCTTCTTGTGCAGGTTTTCTTTGGTAATATGGTGTCTTTTGTGATTCCAGACAAATTCTGTGATTGTATTTTCTTGATATGTGAAGAATATCTCTGGTAATTTGATTGACATTAATGTGTTAAATATATAGATTAATTAATGTGCTAAAAATGTAGATTAATTTGGTATTGCTTACAATTCAGGATACCACCCACTATGCTCTTCTTGTGCAGGTTTTCTTTGGTAATATGGTGTCTTTTGTGATTCCAGACAAATTCTGTGATTGTATTTTCTTGATATGTGAAGAATATCTCTGGTAATTTGATTGACATTAATGTGTTAAATATATAGATTAATTAATGTGCTAAAAATGTAGATTAATTTGGTATTGCTTACAATTCCAATACATGGAATATCATTCCACTTTTATGTATCATTTTCAATCTCTTTTGAAAGATTTTTATAGTTTTCCTTGTAATGATCTTTGACTTTCATGGTTAGGTTTATCCCTAGGTATCTTATACTTTTTGTACCTATGGTAAAAGGGCTTATTTTCTTCAGTGCTACCTTGATCAGCTTCTTGTTTGTATTAAAAATGCTATGAATTTTTGGATGTTGATGTTGTATCCTGCCACTTTATTCATTTATTACTATAAGAAGTTTTTTTCATGAATATCTTTGGGTTTCTACATATAAAATCATGTTGTCTGCAAATAAAGATATTTTCAACTCTTCTTTGCCTATTTGTATGCCTTTTATATTATTCCTTTTTCTGATTGCATTGGTTGGGACCTTTAGCACTATATTGAAAAGGAGTGGAGAAAGTGGTCAGCCTTATCTAGTACCAGTCTTTAATGGAGAATATTTTAGCTTTTCCCCATTCAGTATAATGTTGACTATGGCTTTTTCATGTATGGCTTTTATTATGTTGAATAATAACCATTATATACCAAATTTGCTGAGAGCCTTCACCACGAAGAAGTGTTGTATGGTATCAAATAATTTCCTGCATCAATTTATATTATTATATTATTTTTTATCTTTCTTTCTGTTAATATGGTGTGATGTTTATAGTTTTATGTTTTTTGAATCACCCTTGCATCCCTGGAATAAAGCCTACCTTGTCATGATGTATAATCTTTTTATGTGTTGTTGGATATGATTTGCTAGTATTTTGTTGCAAATTTCTGCATCTATATTTATCAGAGATATTGGTCTATAGTTTTCCTTTCTTGTCATGGCCTTATCTGCTTTGGAATGAGGATGATGGGAATTCTTAAAACAAATTTTGGGGGATTCTCTCCTTTTGGATTTTTAAAAATAATGAGTAAAAGGAGGCTTAATTCTTCTTTAAATTTTTGTAGAATTCAGAAGCGAAGCCATTAGGACCTGGACTTTTCTATGTTGGGAGGTTATTTATTGCTGGTTCAATATTGTTACTTGTTATAGGTCTATTCACACTTTCTATGCTTACTGATTCAATCTTGGTAGAATATATATGTCCAGGAATTTGTCCATCTCATCCAGGTTTTCTGGTTTATTAGCATATAGTCTCTTATAGTATTTTCTAATGATGTTTTGTATTTCTATTGTGTCTGTTGTCATATTGTCTGTTTCTTTTCATTTTTAATATATCTGGCTCCTTTCTCTATTTTTCCTAATTAGCTAATATTATGTTGATTTTGTTCATCTTTTAAGAGAATCATCTTTTGCTTTTATTTCTTGTATGGTTTATTTTCTATATTATTTATTTCTGCTCAAATCTTTATTATTTCTTTTCTCTTGGCATTTTTTGGATTTCTTGTTGATGTTTTTCCAATTCCCTGAGGCATGATATTAATTTGTCCATTTGGCACCTTTCCATCTTTTTCTTATTTGCACTAATTGCTATGAACACCTTCCTTATGACTGCTTTGTTGCATAGCATAGATTATGGAGGTTTGTGTGGTCATTATCATTGGTTTCAATGCATCTTTTGATTTCAGTCTAAATTTATTCAATAGGTGTGAAGTCATTCAGGAGCAGGTTTAGTTTCCATATGTTTGTGTATTTTTGAGATTTTTTTTCTGAAATTAATATCAAGTTTAATTCCATCATGGTCATAGAAGATACTGAACATATTTTTTATGCCTTTGAATCTGTAAAGGTTTGTTTTGTGCCCTCTCATGTGGTCAATCTTCAAAAAGTTTTCCATGTGGGGAAGAAAAATGTGTATTTTGTGCTTTTGGGGTGGAAGACTCTATAGATGTCTGTCAAGTCCATTTGATTTATGGTATCATTTAGATACTATATCTCTGCTTATTTCTTATTTTTCTGTCTAGATGATCTGTCCAAAGGAGACAGTGGAGTGTTGAATTGAGTTCCCAATAATTAGTGTGTTGGGGATCAGCAGGTAGTTAAGGAGCTCGACACTCCCACATGACTGGCTGTGGTTCGAATACTGGACCTGGTGGCTTGCTTTCTCACTTTTCCTCTCTTTTTCTCTGTGTATCTCTCTCTGGTCAAATTAAAATAAATGAATTACTAAATAAAATTAAATAAATAATTATTTTTTAAAAAAAAAAGAATAGATACATTTGACTTCTGTTTGCATGGAATACTTTTTTTTTGTAGTCCTTCACTTTTAGTCTATGTACATTTTTATCCATGTAGGCATTTATTGCAGTGTATGTATGTGTTTTTCCAATTAAATTTCATTTCTTGTAGTCTGTGTATGTGTTTATCCACACTTTGTGTTTATTGTAAATTTCAGGAAAGGCAGATAGAGGGTTGCTATTTTTTTTTTTTCATTAAAACAATCTGTGTCTCTTGATTGGAGAATTTAATCCATTAAATTCTACATTATTATAGATATTTTTATACCTTTTCCTACCATTAAGTTCATCATTTTCTTGTTTGTTTTTGTTTTCTTATTTCTATCTTTTTTTATATTTTTCCTGGTATTGCACTCCCTTCAGAACTTCTTGAAGAGCTGGTCTGATGTTTCTAAATTCTTTTGGGTTTTGTTTATCTAAGAATGTTTTTATCTATTCTTCCCATTTAAAAGGTAATCTTGTTGGGTATAGTATTCTTGGTTGAAATTGTTTTTCTTCTAACACTTTGAATATATCTTCCCATTCTTTTCTTGCTTAAATTGTTTTTGGTGAGAAGTCTGATTTTCACCTGATGGAACAACCTTTGTAATTAACTTAGTGTTTCTCTCTTGCCAACATTAATATTTTGTTATTGTGTTTAACTATTCTTTTGACAAATATAGTTATCGTGTGCCATGGAGAAGATCTTCATGGGATGACTCTATTTGGGGTCCTTTGTATTTCTGGGGTCTGAATGTTCCAATGCCTCTCTAGGCTTGGAAAGTTTTTTTTTTTTTCCAAGATTTCATGAAATATACTATCAATACCCTTAATATATTCTTCACCTTCTGGGATATCAATTATTTGGATGTTTGGACATTTAGTGACATCTACTCTTTCATGTAAATTATCCTCATCTTTTTTTTCTTATTTTCCCAGTGTTTTGGTGATTTAATGTTCCAATGCCTCTCTAGGCTTGGAAAGTTTTTTTTTTTTTCCAAGATTTCATGAAATATACTATCAATACCCTTAATATATTCTTCACCTTCTGGGATATCAATTATTTGGATGTTTGGACATTTAGTGACATCTACTCTTTCATGTAAATTATCCTCATCTTTTTTTTCTTATTTTCCCAGTGTTTTGGTGATTTTTTTCTGGGTCAGAGGTTTTGTCTTATACATCTGTGATTTGATTTTCTGCATGATGCAGTCTGCTTTTTTCTTTCAAATCATGGAGGGACTTCCTCATCTTCTAGAGTTTGTTGTCTCTTTTCTCATGTATCTCCTGTAACTTGCTGTCTTTTTCTCTTGCATCTTATTTATTTTTGTAGTATGAATATTCTTAATTATTTGTCTGACATTTTCATGAGTTCTATTGTACTATCTGTGAATGATGAGGAATTGTCCTTTTCTCATGGGAGAGAGCTATTTTTTTGTTTGTTTCTTATATTTCTTGTGCCTCTGTATTTGTTTCTGGTCATCTGATGGTTTACATATTTCTTTCTGATTTCTTGGAGTTAATTTTGAAAGCTCAAAGGCTTCTGGGAGGAGGGAAGCTGTGATCTCTATGTAGCTCAGTCTCTATGATGCTCACCATGCAACCTGAACTGTTATCACTGGATCTGGGTATTTCAATGGTCTCCCAGTTTCTTGGGAACAGACACACCTGGGGTTGAACTGCATGGTTTCAATTGGAACATTCAGAAGACAGTGGAGTTCCCAAAGTGTTCTGTAGCCTTAACTCTGTGCATTTCTGTGGATAATGGCAGAAAGGGCAAGTGAACGTGGGATAATCTAGGTACCTGGAAAGGCATGGAGACAGTAGGGTTTCCAAGGCAACATCTGGCCTCAGTTATTTTCATTGGTTGCTGCTCTGCATAGGATCTGGGGACCTTTAGGTGAATTTTGACCCAACTGGAATTTATTTTGTTATAAGTCATTAAGTAGAGATGAAATGTAATTTTCCAGAGGAACTTTTTAATATTTACATATTTATATATTCATCTTTGTCTTGAAGCCCCTATTTCATTTTACTATAAAATCCCCCTGTATATTGGGATCCTGTCCAGGACTGTTATCTGTTTCACAAATCTCTCAACATACAACCTAAATGCACTAGGTATATCATATAATTTATATTTGATTAGTCTTGTACTTTGTCATTTCTTTTAAAAATATTTTTTTTCTTATTTTTGTATTTATGCTTTAAAATAATTTACTTTGCTTACCAAAATATCACCCCTTAATTCATTTATTTTAAATGTGATTATATTTCATTCATTTTCAATGTGATTTATCTTTAGAAAATTAATTTAGGGAATTTATATCTTTACAGATTTGAAATGGCTATCCATGCAGTTAGTATTTCTTTTTTTTCTTTTTGCCAGGGCATCTTTTATCCTCTTTAGTCACACTTAAAATTTTTTAGGGGGATTATATATCCCTTACAGATGACTAATGTTCTTCCTTATGACCTCTAGCAGGCTGACAATGTTGTGGTGACAAAAACCATCTCTTTTCTGGAAGTCCATGACAGGAAAGCTTTGATAAGCATCTTTCAAAGATGTTGAGAGTATTCTGCTTACAGGGATGGTCAATGAGTGCTCAGTGATAACCTGTAGGACAAGACTATCATGAGTTGATATAGGTGAGGTCATCTCATTGGAACAGCATCCTCTGGAGGATCTGTCCATTAACTATTTAAACTCTTTTGACACTCTGGCATCCTGTCTATTACTCCAAAGTCTGAGATCATCATGTGTGACTGGAACACTCAGGTGAAACTAAACTGCATGGATACCCATTCTCTTATTCTATTGGTTGCTCTCAACATTAAGTCTATCTGCCTATTAAACATCCTCCTCTTGATGGCTTAATGTAGTCATTCTACTTACTCAGAAATCTCACAGCTTGGAAAGAAGGCTGAAATCTCTCTCCCTGGATCTCTTACATCACTTTGCTATCCTGTCCTTTGTTCTCTACATATAATGTACCTAGGCTCTGTGTTCCATTTTATCCATTGACAAATTTAAGGCTGTGTTTTATAACATGGTATCTTATATGTTAAGCCCTTTAATCTGTCCTGTCTGAAACAAAGAGGTGAAAAATTCTATGAGGAAGCCCCATGTTTAATGCTGCTTTTTTTGGAGAGAAAACCTAAACAAGATAATTTTATCTCTTACATGGTAGAGAAAATGTAATATAATATCTAACGTAGGGCCTACTGAGCACTGTATGTTAAAGTATATTGATACTGGCATATAAGCCCTTGAGGACAGGTTCATATGAAAACTATTATCATGACAGAAATATATCATTTATTTATGACCAACTTAGTTGATGAATGCTCAGAGTTAGTCTTCCTGTTTGAAAACTGTCTGTACACAGCTATAAAGATTATCATTTAGAAGGAATATTTTTGGATTGACATATCTACCTTTTAAACAATTACCCATTATTACAATTTGGATGACCTTTTCAAATACTTTGAACAATAATCCTATAGATTACATTGCCATTGTGAGTTTGTTAATTCTCTTATTAAGAAATTTTCAATGATAAGTCCTTTACAGCAGAAGATATGAAGTCCATGAAATTCTTTTTTTTTTTTAAGAAGTTTTTGATATAGGATGCATGCATTCACCAGAAAGAGAGAGACAGAAGATGTAAAATTACCTCCTGGGGGGATGGCCACACCACAATCCCTTTTCCTCCATTCTCCCTTTGGGATCTTGGGCACACACGTACATGAGCCTGGTGTGAGTTTAAGCCACCAGGGTCCAGGACTCGAACGATGGTTCACTACATGGGAGTCCAGTGACATAGCCATTATGCCATCTGCTGGTCCCAAGAAGTCCATGAAATTTATAATATTCAGATTTCATATAAAGCAAACCCACTACTTAAAAGAAAAATGAAGCATTTTAGGAAAATAGAATTTTTTTAGACATTTATTTTCTAATTTTTCTTACTACATTTTCTAGTATTACAGTAGACATATTCAAGATCATTTACTTTTTCTTCTTCCTGAGAAATGGTCTATTTTCTATTTTTGCTATATGATGTGTATACTTCAAAAACTTTATGGGAAAATTGAATTTAAATATGAGTTTATTTTTGTACAACAATGTTTTAAAATTCATGCATCATATTCTCATAAGGCACATTCTCATTGAACTTCTAGCAGACCCTATGTGGTGGGCTAAAATTCAATATTACTTCAATCTTAATTAGAAATTCACATTTAGAGACTTGTTTCTAATTTTTTTTATTTGTTGGTGGAGCTTTTATGCATTATTTATATTTACAGCTTTTAGCATTTTCTGATGGGGTTTTGTATGCTGTAATTGTTAAGAGTAGTCTTTAAGCAAGATAGTTCTGAGTTTAAATCTTAGTTTCACCAGTTAAAATGTAAACTTTTAGAAAACATGACCTTGGAAAATTTCAACTAAACTGGAAGTTATAAAGATATTAATGTGATCAAGGGACCAGCAGATGGTGTAATGGTTATATTGCTGCCTTTCTACATGGCTGACTGTGGTTTGAGTCCCCGAACTGGAGGTGTGAACCTTATGCTGGGTGTATGTAAATGCATGCCCCAAATCCTGAGAATGTATCCTGAGAGAGAATGGAGGAGATGGGATTGCAGCATGTCCTTCTTCCAACAGAGATGATTTCTTGTCTTCTGTCTCTTTTCTCTCTGGCAGCACATGCATCCTATAGCATCCTATAGAGTGTTTTAAATTATAATTTAAGTATCCAACTATCCTTGAGTCTCTAGGTAATTATTTTGTCAAGTCTGGCTGTCTTAAGCAGTTTCCTTTAGGGCTTACCATATATATGGATGTGTGTGTGTGTGTGTGTGTGTGTGTGTACACATACACACATACATATGCAAAATGGGTATTGTACCTGAAACAGTTTCATATGGCAAAGAATAGGCTTTTTTGCAGTAGCAGTGTTTTCTTTCATTAAAAGTTTTTTTGTCTATTCCAGTAGAATTGACAAGATATAAATATGTTATTGCCTTGTTGTTCTACATTTCAGAAATATATAAACTGATATTTCCTGATATGCACAAATTAAAATTTAGATGCCTTTTCTATTTTGTTCCAGGCAAAATATAAGTACATTCATATAATTTAGCTCATTAGATATTCCCAAAAATAGTTATAGAAACTCAGTAACTATAGAAACTTAATTTAAAATTTTCCTGATAATGATTTTGTGTGGTTAGCACTGATTTTAGATCTTAGAGCAGTTTTTAGAAAAATCTAATATTATCATTTTGAAAATGTTTTATTGTAATATTATCTATCATTAATCATCTATCTATTGAATATATCTACCTTCTATCTATCTATAATATTACCTAAGATTATTGTGGATTTTTTGAGAAAAATAAAACTACTTCTGTGTACATATACAATACAGGGTATATATATATATTATGTGTGTATATATATATATATTTTTTTTTTGGAGAGGTTTTTGCTTTAGAGCACATGTGCTCACCAGACCAACAGAGAGAGACAGAGACAGAAAGTGAGAAATCACCCCGCAGGGGGGATGGCCACACCACAATACCTTCTCCTCCATTCTCTTCTTGGGATCTTGGGCATGCACGCACATGCACCCAGCGTGAGTTTTAAGTCACTGGGTCCGTTGACTATGTGGGAGTCCAGTGACATAGTCATTATGCTAATTGCTGGTCCACAGTATAGGGTATATTTAAAAATACAGTAAGTAAAGCTTGTAAGAAATTATTTGTTCTCTGAGCAGTAGAGACACGAATTTTGTGAAATATGGGAGAGTTACCCTCAAAAGTCATCATACCAGGGGCTAGCAGGTAGCATGGTGGTTAAGAGCACTGAACTCCCCCATGGCCAACCACAGTGAGTCCCTGACCTGCAGTTTTGTTTTTTCACTTTCTCGCTCTCTTCCTCTCTCCCTCTCTCTCTCTGTCCCTCTCTGGTCAAATTTTAAATAAAGTTAAATAAAATAGTTCTAAAAATAAGTCATCATACCATAATCCCTTCCTAGTCACAATCATTCTGTGTCATGGATACACATGTGTGCCTGGCAGGAAGGCTTCAGGATGTGAACCTTGGTCTTTCCCATGTGGGTCAGCCTCCTAGAACTCTTTGTTACTGTGGCAGTACTCCCTGGCCCTGATTTTTGTTTTTGAGCATGTAAACTAAGACTCTTGGTTTAGAAGAGAGACACTTCTTCATAGATGTAGAAGTCAATTAGTTCAATGGAGATTTATTTCCTCGAGGAAAGTTCAATTTACCTGAGAAATAAGAGCAAAATATAGAAAGTTTCTGGTGAGTATTTGTATGTTATTTATTTTTATAAATAGATTAAATAAATTTGCAAGTGAAGTCCCTGACTACCAAGAGATATATTTCTATTTGAAAATAACTAATGGAAAAAGGAGGTAACTAATGGCAAAAAGGCAATTCCTCAGACATCATCAATATTTTTCCTTTGGTGATATGGTTCCTGCATAGATTCTGATTCTCATTTTTTTTAATGAGCACTTTATGATGACTCTGAATCAACTTTACTTAACATACATAATGTGTGTTATATTAACACTGGTTGCACCAATAAATACAATGTACATATCCACAATATTTGCCACTATTTCAGAGGTAGACTGTTTCTATTTTCCGAAATAAGCATGTATAAAATAGGTTTAATCTAAAGAGATGAGGAAGCACATTGCATATTTGAGGATTAGAAAACAATGTAGAGCAGGATGACTTGAAAACTTTTTAAAAAAAGTCTTTGGGCAGACAACCATAGAGTCTAGTCTTTTGGTCAAGTTAAGATTAGATTTTTTTTTGGGGGGGGGGGAGGGAGAGTTTTTTTTTTTTTTTTTT
>NW_006203566.1:58960-62781 GCF_000334495.1 Tupaia belangeri chinensis
CCCTTCTCCTCCATTCTCCTCTTGGGATTTTGGGCACGCATGCACATGTGCCTGGCGTGAGTTTTAAGCCACCGGGTCCGGGATGAGAACCGTGGTCGACTATGTGGGAGTCCAGTGACATAGTCATTACGCTAACTGCTGGTCCCCAAGAAGATTAGATTTTTTTTGACTGTAGGATAAGGATACACTATTGAGATTGTGAGCAGGAGGGTGATATAATCTCAAAAGATCCACCTATAATAGTTCTACCCTTATTAATTATGTGAATTATCTCAAGTGGTTTCTCAAGTAGTATACATTGATTACTTTTTATATAATATGAATTTTTATTATGGATTACTAACTTCCTAATTTCTCCTGTAGCTGATTATTATTTCCTTTTGCAGTTCAGCTAAGACATTGCTTCCATTTTTTTCCCTTAAGAGAAAATATATGTTTATTACTTGTTGTAACTGCAAATATTTTCTGTGCATTTGAAAACATTTATTATTGTAATTAAAATGGGGCTAAGTGCATAGTGTTTTTTCAGCTCATTTTTGTCAATACGTGAAGGCCATTTTTTCATTTAATCCTTTATGTGGTTGCATGATGTATATACACAGAATTGAATGAGTGCATTGTGATTTTGAAAAATCTCCTCTTCTTTTTTATGGTCTCTCTTGTTCTATTTTAAAAATTTATTTAATTCTTTTGAAAGAGAAAGAAAGGGAGAGGTACCTATCTCAGCCACTTTACACTGCCATCCTCTGCCATTCTGGATCATGGGTTCATGTGCATACATCTGACATACACAGGGAAGCATCAAGACCCAGATGCAGGACCTTCCCATTTGGGTCCAGCATTATAGAACATTGAATTACCACTGTTTCATTGGCTTTAGTCTCTGCTTCCTTTCTCTTTCTCTGATTTTGGTATTACAAATGTCACACTGAACTTGTCTTACATATACCTTTGTAAGCGACTGAATAGAAAATAAGAATCCCAGCTTCCAGTCTCTAATATGTAGCATTCTCTCTCTCTCTCTTCCTTTTTCTTCCTTTCTCTTTCTTTCTTGCTTTCTTGCTTTTTCCCTTTCTTTCGTTCTTTCTTTCTTTCTTTCTTTCTTTCTTTCTTTCTTTCTTTCTTTCTTTCTTTCTTTTTTCTTTCTTCCTTTCTTTCTTCCTTCTCTCTCTCTCTCTCTCTTTCTTTCTTTCTTTTTTCCTTTCTTCCTTTCTTTCTTTTTTTAAAGAGAGATTTTTGCTATATGTGAGTGTGATTGCTGGAGAGACAGAGAGAAACAGAGCAAGAAATCACCCCAAGGGGAATAGCCACACCACAACTCCTTCTCCATTTTCCTCTTGGGATTTTGGGCTCATACTCACATGCACCAGCATAAATTTAAGCCACAGGGTCTGGGATTTAAACTGTGATTGATTGAGTGGAAGTCCAGTGATATAACTATTATGCTATCTGCTGATCTGTTTTCTCTTTTTTAAAAATATCTTCTTCACTTTTTTTATAAACAGATTTTTGCCTCAGGGCATGTGCACTTGTTGGAGACAGAGCAAGAGACAGTGAGAGGGAAGGTGAGAATCCCCTCCCACAACCCCCAATCCTCTGTGGGGGTGTCCACCCTGCAATCCCTTTCCCAGTCTCCTCCAGGGATCTTGGGCACGCATGCACACGCAGTTCACATTATTTTGAGCCACAAAAATCATAACTATGCTCACCACTTTTAGCATATAACATTAAATTATGTTGTGCACATTTGAAATTTACACTACTGGTTATTTTGAAAGTGTATATTAAATTTCCAATGTTTTTTTTTTTTTACTGTGAAATACAGTTCTAAGGCAAAACAAGTGATCAAAAATTAGACAACAAAATTTCATAGACTAATGACGATGTATTTAAAAAAAAACAAAGATAATCTTAACATAGTTAACAAGGAAAGAATTTGCAACTTTAATGTATAGGATTGTGGAAGAAAAGAGTTTATAAATTGAAAAGATCTGTTGAATCCATCATTGATTCTGTTAGAGATGGGTAAAATTGTACCTGACAACAGATCTTTAGGAAGAGATAAAAGAAAACTTTTACTCACTCACTGTGTTTGTAAGACCATAGTAATGTATTGTGCATAAAGAAATAAGTCCGTAAAAAAGCAAAAACCAAAATCAAAAGTAAAGAGTTGTTTTTTTAAAAAAAGGGAAGATATGGGAAAATCAGTGATTTGGTAATTTATAGACTTTACAAAGTTTGGAATTTTAGTATTCAAATTCTTTCAAAAGATCCAGCTGCATGTAACATTTTGGACTTTCCCGCTGTTTTCTAATTTTATACAATAAATAATTATTGTAATAATAAGTATATAAATGCTATATGAAACCTGTTGAAACAACTGTTTATGAAATACTTGATGAATATGTACTTCCTGGGTGTAAAATAGTTGAATCCGAATTTTTAGCATTCAGACTCTTTCACTTACAAGCAATTTGATTTTTGTTTGTCTTTATTGTATTTATGATTTACTGGAAAACATAATAGTTGTGATATTCATGCTTAACACCTTGCTTAAATCAAGTGAGAACATGAGTAGGGATATCACAGAGGTATGTAAAAGTGTAACAGTTCAAATAATTTTTAGGTCTTCTGAGAAACTACAGATGAGAAATATGAAGTATATACTTCTGTAATAAGGTGGCTTTCTCCCATCCATTGTGGTGATCATCATAAAGGTGTTGTTTTTGATCACAAAAAAAACTGGTATTAAAGTATATTCCTGCTTAATAAACTGAGAAAACTGCAGAATTATGTTCCAAAATATTAGGTGGATGTATGTCTTTATTGATGACATGTGTTTCTTATAAATAACATGTAGTGAATTCTTGTTTTTTATCCATTCAACCAATCTGTGACTTTTAGTTAGAGAATTTAACACATCGACATTCAATGTTGGCTTTCTTTCTTTCTTTCTTTTTTTTTTTTTTTGAAAATTTTATGATTATTTTTACATTTTTATTTATTTATTTATTTTTCATTTCATTTTCTTCCATACATTCATTCACATTATTATTTGTCTTACAAAATGTATATTTCAACAGGTGAACATTTCTCCCTAGTACTATTGACAAAACTACAAAATATCTCCAAAAGATAATACCACACCTCTTTGTGCCATTAATGCTTTGCCTCCCTGTCCCTCCCCCAAATGTACTTCCTCAGACCCTCCTCTTTCACACACACTATATCTGGTATTTACATCTATATACTGTGTTTCTATATCCTTTAGACAATTAGTTTCAGTCATAGAATGCAGACACTTGGTATATATTAAGTGGGGACATATAATGCCTCTCCTTCATAGCATGGCTTGCTTCACTCAGCAGCAAGTCTTCCATATTCATCCACTTCCTGTCAAAAGCCAGGGTTTTGTTGTTTTTTATGGATGAATAGTATTCCATTGAGTATGTGTGCCACAGTTTTTTAACCCTTCATCAGTTCGTGGGCATTTGGGTTGTTTCCATGACTTAGCAATTGTGAAAAGTACCACAATAAACATCGATTTGCAAGCACTTTTCTGATAAAGTATTCTTTTGTCCTTCGGGTAGATACCAAGGAGTGGATTGCTGGATCATATGGTAGTTCTATTTGTAGATTTTTTGAGGTATCTCCAAATTGTTCCCCACAGTGGTTGGTCCAATTTACATTCCCACCAGCAGGGTAAGAGAGTTCCCTTTTCACCACACCCTCGCCAGCACTTATCTTTTTTTTTTTTAATCTTAGACATTCTGACTGGGGTTAGGTGATATCTCATTGTTGTTTTGATCTGCATTTCTCTT
>NW_006203566.1:63615-76143 GCF_000334495.1 Tupaia belangeri chinensis
TTAATTTTGTATCCTGCAACTTTACTGCATTTATGTATTACTTCCAGAATTTTTTTTATGGAAATCATTGGGTGTTCTATACAATCATGTCATCTTCAAATAGAGAGAGTTCCACCTCTTCTTTTCCTATTAGAATGGCTTTTATTTTTTCCTCTTTTCTGATTGTAATGGCCAGGACTTCCAGTACTACATTGAAGAGGAGTGGAGAGAGTGGACATCTTTGTATTGTACCCGTTTTTAGTGGAAAAGCTTTCAGCTTTTCTCCATTGAGGATGATGTTCATGATGGCTTTTTCATAGATAACTTTTACTGTGTTGAGAAATGACCCCTCTTTTGCCAATTTTTCTGAGTGTCTTGATCATGAAATGATGTTGTATATTATCAAATGCTTTTTCTGCATCAATCGATATGACCATATGGTTTTTATCTTTTTTTCTATTAATATGGTGTATTACATTTATGGTTTTGCGTATGTTGAACCATCCTTGCATTCCTGGGATAAAGCCTACCTGATCATGATGTATAATCTTTTTCTAAGTTGTTGTATACAATTTGCTAACACCTTGTTGAGAATCTTTGCATCTATATTCATCAGTGTTGTTGGTCTCTAGCTTTCCTTCCTTGTTCTTTCTTTATCTGTTTTGAGGATAAGGGTGATAGAGGCTTCATAGAATGAATTAGGGAGAGATTCACCCTTTTGGATCTTTAGAAATAACTTGAGTGGAATGGGGGTTAACTCTTCTTTGCAAGTTTTGTAGAATTCTGGAAGTGAATCCATCAGGGCCAGGGATTTTCTTTGTTGGGAGATTATTTATAACTGATTCGATCTCCTGAATTGTTATGGACCTTTCAGACTTTCTATATCCTCCTGGCTCAATATAGGTAGATTATGTGTCCAGGAATTTGTCCATCTCATCCAGATTGTCTTGTTTCTTAGCATACAGTTGTTCATAGTATCTTCTAATGATGTTTTGTATTTCTACTTTGTCTGTTATATTTCCTGCTTCATTGCAGATTTGATTCACCTGGTTCTTTTCTCTCTTCTTAATAAATCTCACTTGTAGTGTTTCAATTTTGTTTATCTTTTCAAAGAACCAGATTTTGCTTTAATTTATTTTCTGTATAGTTCATTTATTTTCTATTTCATTGATTTCTGCTTGTATCTTTATTATTTTCTTTCTCCTCAAGTTTTTTGGATCTTTTTGCTGTTGCTTTTCCAATTCTGTGAGGCATGATGTTAGGTGATCCATTGTCTCCTTTCCATGTTCCCCTTAGGTGCACTAATTGCTATGAACTTCCCTCTTATAACTGCTTTAGCAGTGTCCCAAAGATTATAGAAACTCATGTCCTCATTGTCATTGGCTTCCATGAATCTTTGGATTTCACACTTAATTTCATCAGTAGTTGTGGAGTCATTCAAGAGTAAATTACTTAGTTTCCATGTATTTGAGTATTTTGAGGATTTCTCTTTAAATTAAACTCAAGTTTAATTTCATCATGGTCAGAGAAGGTGCTGTGCTGGGACCCAGGTGATAACTTGATAACTTCAGTCCTGGGCCAGGGTGATAACGTTGCTGGTTACAAAGAATGTTCCATGCAGCAGGGAGGAAAAAGTGTATCTCGAGGTTTTGGAATGGAGAGTTCTATAGATACCTGTTAAGTCCATTTGATTTATGATATCATTTAGATCCTTTATCTTTTACCTATTTTTTGTCTAGATGATCTCTCCAGAGAGGGTAGTGCAGTGTAGAGGTCTCCAACAATTAGTGTGTTGCAGTCTATCCCTTTTTTAGATCTAGCAGTCTTTCCTTCACATATTTGGGTGCTCCTGTGTTAGGCATATAGATATTAATACGCATTATATCTTCTTGATCGATTGACCCTTTTACTACAATATAGTGCCCTTTTTTGTCTCTTCTAACAGTTTTTGTTTTCAAGCCTATTTTGTCAGCAATTAGTATTGTGACTCCAGCTCTTTTTTTGGTTCCCATTTGCATGGAAAATCTTTTACCAACCCTTCTCTTTCAGTCTATGTATATCTTTATTCATGAAGTGGGTTTCCTGTAGGCAACAGATAGAAGGTTTTTGTTTTTTAATCCACTCAGCCAGTCTGTGTCTCTTGATTGGAGAATTTAATCCATTAACATTCAATGTTATTATCGATGTTAATGGATCTCCCATATGAAGGATAATCTTTCAGGCTACAATAATCTTGGTTGAAATTGCTTCTCTCTTAACACTTTTAATACATCTTCCCATTCTTTCCTTGCTTGCATTGTTTCCGTTGAGAATTTCGATGTTAGCCTGATGGCATGACGTTTGTATGTCAGTTGTTTCTCTCTTGACAGTTTTAGTATCTTATCTTTATCTGTGGTCTTAGCCAGTCTGGCTATGATATGCCTTGGAGAAGATCTTCTAGGGTTGATTCTATGGATGGTCCTTTGTATTTCTTGGGTCTGGATGCTTGAGTGCCTCTCTAGACTTGATAAATTTTCTTCCAAGATTTCATGGAATAGGTTTTCCATGCCCTTATTAGTTTCTTCATCTTCTGGGACAGAAATTATTCAGAGGTCCGGACATCCAATGGAATCTAGTATTTCTCGTATGTTATCTTCATTTTTTTTTTTTTGTTATTTTCTCTATCTTTGTGGTGGTTTTCTCTAGGTCAGAAGTTTTATCTTCTACATCAGAGATTCTATCTTCAGCATGGTCTAGTCGACTTTTAATACTTTCAAGAGAGTTTCTGATTTCTTGTATTACAGACTTCACCTCTAATTGTTCCACTAATTCTTTCTTAGCGTGTCTATTTCTTCCTTCATATCGTGGAAGGACTTTCTCATCTCCTCTAGTTCATTGTCTCTTTTCTGTTCCAGCTCATAGTATTTGTTCAGCATAAATGTTCTAAATTCCATCTTGGACATTTTGGTAACATCCTCTATTTTTTTTTCAAGAAAAGGAAGGGAGTTACTCTGTTCTTTTGATGGAGACATATTTCCTGCTTTGTTCAGACCTGAGGTTCTTCTACTTCTAACCATTGGGAGATGAGTTCCCTTTGAAATACCTTTTAAGAGAAAGTTTCCTCAAATAGGAGCAAGAGTGTTTCCTTTTTGCTGTGGAATGAAGAGTGCCGAAGTCTATCTTTCATTGTGTTTAGCAATCTGATCCAATGAAAAGTATTTTTTTCAGGTGTACAAAGAAAAGTATCTCTTTCTTCGCAGGTGGTTCAGTGAAAGGGAGGATCCCAGAGAGTCTTAAAATACTAGAATATTTCAGAACTGTAATTCTAGACCTGTCTAAACCACCAGGGATAGTGTGGATAAAGGGAGTAAGGACCAAATAAGTGGGAAGAAAATAATAAGGAGAATAAAGGAAAATGCCAGGGGTTGAAAGATCAGGGTGGGTTGTCTGTAGGGCTAAGGGCGTTCCTATGTGGTAATGAGAAGAGAGAATTTTACAAATGAAAGAAGAGAAGGAGAAAAGAAAAAAAGTGTACTTGGCTGACAGAGGGGTCTCTGGCTTGAGAGTCCTGGGACTGGATCTACGGCGGGTAGTCTTCCCTTGGAGTTCCTGGCCCAGGGGTCAAAAGATGGGAGGGGGGTGTCTGTAGGGCTAAGAGTGTTCCTATGTGATAATAAGAAGAGAGAAATTTACAAATGAAAGAAAAGGAAAAAAGGGTACCTGTTTGACAGAGGGGTCTCTGACTTGGGGGTCCCGGGACTGGACCTACAGGGAACAGTCTTCCCTTGGAGTTCCTGGCCCAGGGGTCGAAAGATGGGAGTGGGGGGACCAGCAGTTAGCATAATGGCTATGTCGCTGGACTCCCACATAGCCGACCATGGTTTGAGCCCTGGACCCGGTGGCTTAAAATCACACCGGGCATGTGTGCATGCGTGCCCAAGATCCCAAGAGGAGCATGGAGGAGAAGGGATTGCAGCGTGGCCATCCCTGCTGGGGGGTGATTTCTCGCTTGCTGTCTCTCTCTCTTTGTCTGTCTGGCAAGCGCATGCACCCTATAGCAAAAATCTCTCCAAAAAAAAAAAAAGAAAAAAAAGAAAGAAAGATGGGAGTGGGGTGTCTGCAGGTTGAAGGGCGTTCCTGGCTGACAGAGGGGTCTCTGGCTTGGTCGTCCCGGGACTGGATCTACAAGAGGCAGTCTTCCCTCAGAGTTCTGGCCCAGGGGTCAAAAGATGGGAATGGCTCAATGTTGGTTTTCGATACATATGGATTATCCCTCTCATTTAGTTATTTCTTTTTCCCTCTAATTGTCTCTTGTTCTTTTATTTCCATTAATGTCCTTTTGTTTTTCTGGTGTAGTATTTTATTTCTTCTTCCAACATGATGTATGGTTTTGCTAGGTATACTACTCTTGACTGAAAAGTTTTCTTTCAGAGAAGGAAAGATTTTTTTCTTCTTTATTTGGGATTATTTTTAGTACAGCTAAAATTGAAATCAATGTGGGACCAGCAGTTAGCATAATGGCTATGTAGCTGGGTTCCCACATAGTTGACTGTGGTTCAAGTCCCGGACCCAGTGGCTTAAACTCATGCCAGGCACGTGTACATGTGTGCCCAAGATCCTGAGAGGAGAATGGAGGAGAGGGGATTGTGGCATGGCCATCCCCCCCGGGGGGGTGATTTCCTGCTTTCTGTCTCTCTGTCTCTCTCTGTCTGTCTGGTGAGTGCATGCTCCCTATAGCAAAAACCTCTCAAAAAAATTGAAATCAATGTACAGTTTTTTCATGTTATCTTAACAGTATTTCACAAGTATTTTCAGATTAAATTTACATTGTACATAAAGTCCCCATCATGATGTATAAATATATTTATTTCAACTGTGAACTTTGCATTTTTTTAAGCAAATGTTTCTTTCCTTTGTGATTCACAGTCACACTTTACCATGAGCTCTCTATCATCCACTCCTCCAATGTACAGTTTTTTCATGTTATCTTAACAGTATTTCACAAGTATTTTCAGATTAAATTTACATTGTACATAAAGTCCCCATCATGATGTATAAATATATTTATTTCAACTGTGAACTTTGCATTTTTTTAAGCAAATGTTTCTTTCCTTTGTGATTCACAGTCACACTTTACCATGAGCTCTCTATCATCCACTCCTCTCACAGTTTCTGGTTTCTACACTTAGCCCCTGTAATATTATATCCTCATAAATTTCAGTTTCTGCCACAGAGTGCAGAAATTTGGTACATATTGACTGGTGTTATATAGCGTGTATCTATCAAAATCTAGCTCACTTGATTCAACATTAAATCTTCTATTTCAACAACTTTGAATCAAATGATAGGTTCTCATTTTTTTCTTGTGGCTGATTAATATTCCATAGTATGTATGTGCCACAGCTTTTCAAAGCAATAATCGTTTTTTGGACATTTAGGTTAATTCCATGTGTTAGCAGTTATGACAATGGTGCAATAAACATAGATGTGCAAGTGAAGTGTCTTCATTGAGTGTTTCTTGTCCTTGGGTAAATACCAAGAAATGAGATTACTGGGTCATTCAGTAGATGTATTTGTAGGTTTTAGAGCAACCTCCTTAGTGTTTTTTACAGAGGTTGTACTAATTTACATTCTTGCCAACAGTGTAAGAGGACTTGTTTTTCATCACAGCCTCGCCATTACTTGTTGTTCTTTATATTTTGACCTGAGTCATTCTAACTGGGCTTAAATGGTATCTCTAAATTGGATGTCACGTTTGACAAGAAACTGAACATTATTTCATATGTCTTTTGACCATTTAAAGATCTTCCTTGGAGAATTGTCTATTCAGCTCATTTGCCCATTTTAAGATTTGATTATACGTTTTTTTTTTTTTCCCATGGATGAGCTGCTTGAGTTCCCTATAGATTCTGGTTATCAATCCCTTGTCTGATGAATAATTGGAAAAATATTTTCTCCCTTTCTAAGGATTGTTTTCTCATTCCGTTTTTTTTCTATGCTGTGAGAAAGCTTTATAGCTTGATATAATCTCATTTGTTTATTTTTGGGGTTATTGCCAGTGCATTAGAGGTCTTATTTAAGAAGTCTTTGCCAACTTCAATATCTCCAATAGTTTCCCATAAGTTTTCTATCAGTAGTTTTGTAGTTTGAATGTTTATATTGAGATGTTTGTTCTATTTTGAATTGATTCTTGTTCTTTTTTTAAATAATTATTTTATTTAACTTTATTTATTTTAATTTGACCAGAAGAGAGTAAGCTTCCATCTCTGGGACCCTAACTTTGGTTGGTCATATGGGAGTTCAGTACCCTTACTTACCATGCCACCAGCTGTCCCCGAATTGATTCTTGTTAATAATGAGAGCTAGGGGTTCAGTTTCATGTTTCTGCAGGTAGATATTCAATTCTTCTAGCACCATTTGCTGACAATACTTTATTTTCTTCACTGCATTGCCTTCTACACTTTCTCAAAGATCAGTTGGCTGTACGATTTACAATTTATTTCTGGATTCTTTATTCTGTTCCATTGATCAATGTGTCTTTTTGTGCCAGTGCCATGCTATTTTGATTATTACAGCTTTTTAACATATTTGAAATTGGGCAGTGAGATGCATCCTACTTCATTCTCTTTTTATTGCCTTGGTAATATGGAGCCTTTTATGATTACAAATTATATGACTGTGTTTTTCTATTTCTATGAAGAATGTCACTGGTAGTTGGATTGAAATCACATTTAATACATAAGTTAATTTGGGTATAACATACATTTTGATGTTTTGGTTACATTGACTCTTCCAATTCAAGACCATGGAATGTCTTTTTTCTTTTTAAATCAAATTCAATTTCTTTTTGTTTTGTTTTGTTTTGTTTTTGCTTTTCATAATTTTTGTTACAGAGATCTTTCAATTCTCTGGTTAGGTTTATTGCTAGGTATCTTATTCTAATGGTGTTTATTGTAAATGGGATTGCTTTCTTCAATTTTGTATCAGTCTGTTCATTGTTGTATGAGAAAAAGGTATAGATTTTTGCAAATTGGTTTTATATTCTGATACTTCATTGAATTCATTTATCATTTCTAGTGTTTTTGTGTGTGTGAATTCTTTGGATTTTCTGTGTATATAATCATATCATCTGCAAACAGTGACAGTTAAGCTTCTTTTTCTATGTGAATATTTTTTCTTTTTCTTTTGTTCTTTTGTCTGATTGCATTGGTTAGGATTTCCATGACCATGTTAAAAAGGAGTAGAGAAAATAGGCAGTCTTGTCTTGTTCCAGTATTTAGTGGGAATGATTTCAGCTTTGTCCATTCATTATGATGTTGGCAATTGTTCTGGTATTTATTATGTTGAAGAATGTCTCTTTTATTGAGCATTTTTTTTAGAGTTTTTTTACTATAGGATGCGTGCACTCACCAGAGAGACAGAGAGAGACAGAGAGACAGAAAATGAGAAATCACCCCCCAGAGGGGATGACCATGCCACAATCCGTTCTCCTCCATTCTCCTCTCAGGATCTTGGGCATGCATGCACATGCGCCTGGCGTGGGTTTTAAGCCACTGGGTCTGGGACGTAAACCATGGTCGACTATGTGGGAGTCCAGTGACATATTATGCTAACTGCTGGTTCCCTTGTTCCATTATTGAGCATATTGCTGTTCCAATATTGAGCATATTGCTGTTGAAGGGATGTTGTATTTTGCCAAATGTTTTTCTCTGCATCTATATATATGATTATATAGTTTTTATCTTTTATTGTTGTTAACATGATGTATTACATTTATTGTTTTGAATGTGTTGAACCATTTATGCATCCTTGATTTAAAGCCTACCTGTTCATGGTATCCAATCTTCACAATGTGCTGTTGAATTCAGTTCCCTACTATTTTAATAAGAATTTTTGCATTGTATTTATTACGGATATTTGTCTGTAACTTTATTTTTTCATTATGTTCTTGTCTGATTTTGGTATCAGGGTAATAGAGGCTTCATATAATGAGCTTAGGAGTATCACTACCTTTTGAATCTTTAGACCTAAAAAGTTTGATGAGAGAATTGGAGTTAGCTCTTCTTTAAAAGTTTCGTATAATTCAGAATTGAAGCCATCTGGACCCAAGTTTTTCTTTGTTAGGAGACTATGTATTATGATTTGGTCTTATCCCTTGATATTGGTTTATTCAGGCTTTCTATTTTATCCTACTTCAGTCTAGGTATTGTGTACATGTCCAGAAATTTATCCATCTCATTTGGGTTTTCTAATGTGTCACTCATAGTACTTTCTGATATATATTTTTTATTTCTGATATATCCCTTATAATATTATTAGCCTTGTTACTTATTTTATCTATTTATCTATTTTTTCAGTCTTTTTAATTAGTCTAGCTAGTTGTTTGTTAATCTCTAAATAAATAAAACAGCTTTCGTTTCAGATCTTTTGCAAAGCTTTTTAAATTCTCTATTCATTTATTTTATCTCTCATCTTTACTGTTTATTGTCTGTTCATTTTTAGATTTTTTTGTTGTTCATCCAGTTCCTTGAGGTGCAGTGTTATTTATTCTCCACTTATTTTTTTTTCTTGTGAGCATTAATGCTCTGAACTTCCACCTTATGACTGTTTTTGCTGTGTCCCAAAGGTTATATAGAGTAGTGTGTCCATTATCATTGGTTTCAATAAATCTTTTGATTTCAGTTTTAATTTCCTCTGTAGGATAATCCATCCAGGAGTAAGTTTTTAAATTTTATGTTTTTGTGTATTTCCAAGGGCTATTTCTGTGCATGACTCCCAATTTTAATTTTATTGTTGTCAGAGAACATGCTGGATACAGTTTGTATACTTTTAATTTGTAGAGACTTATTTTGTGGCCTCTTATGTGTTCAATCTTTGAAAATGTCAGAAAAATAATTCAGAATATTTATGGTAACAAAACTCTATGAGATGGAAGAGAAAAGAGATGTCAAGCTCCAAGAAATGAGGAAGCCCTTCCACAATATGAAAGACAAATTGGACACATAAAAAAGAATCAAATGGAACTGTTAGATATGAAGGCTGCAACACAGGAAATCTAAACCTCCCTCAAAGTATTAAATGCAGATTAGACCATAAAGAATATCAAATCTTGAGAGTAGATGACAAAACCTCTGAACTAGAAAATAATTATCAAAAATACTGAGAAAAGGGACCAGCTGTTAGCGTGATGGCTGTGTCTTTGGACTCCCATGTAGTCGTCTGTGGTTCACGTTCCAGACCCAGTGACTTAAAACTCATGCTGGGCACATGTGTGTGAATGCCCAAGATCCTGAAAGGAGGATGGAGAAGGGATTGCGATGTGGCCATCTCCCCTGGAGGGTGATTTCTCGCTTTCTGTCTCTCTCTGTCTGTCTGGCAAGCGCACACACCCTATAGTGAAAACCTCTCCAAAAAAAAAAAAAGAAAAAAAAACTGAGAAAAGAGCCAATAAAACTAAGGTATACGAGAAATAATAGATACCATGAAACACCCAAACATTTGAATAAGTGGTATCCCAGAAGATGAAGATACTAATAAGGACATTGATAATCTATTCCATGAAACCCTGGAAGAAAACTTTCCACGTCTAGAGAGAAAAGTCAACATTCGGACCCAAAATATGCAAAGAAACCCAAATAGAATCAATCCAAGAAGATCCTCTCCACAGCACATCCTATTGAGATTGGCTAAAAACAGACAAAAAGAAGATGCTAAGACTGGCAAGAGAGAAACATCATGTCACTGACAAAGGCTATCAAATCAGGCTAACACCAGACCTCTCATCGGATACAGTACAAAGAAGGAAAGAATGAGGAAATGTACTCAAAATGTTAAATGGAAAACAGTTTTAACAAAGAATACTATACCTGGCAAAATTATTCTTCATATGGGAAAAGAAGATCAAAGCATTCTCAGATAAACCTATCTGAAAGAATTTACTGACTACAGACCAGCTCTTCAAGAAATTCTGAAAGGAGGAACCAGCAGTTAGTGTAATGGCTATGTCGCTGAACTCCCATGTAGTCAGCCGCAGTTTGAGTCCCAGACACGGTGACTTAAACTCATGCCGGGTGCATGTGCGTGCATGCCCAAGATCCTGAGAGGATAATGGAGGAGAAGAGATTGTGGCATGGCTATCTCCCCTGAGGGGTGATTTCTCACTTTCTATCTCTCTGTCTTTCTGTCTTTCTGATGAGTGCACATGCTCTATAGCAAAAACCTCTCCAAAAAAAAAATTCTGAAAGGAGTACTATACTAAGAAAACAAAAGACAAACAGCAATAAGAGAACAAAAAGAACCAAGGATATGGTCAACTTAAAGGTATAGGCAAGTCTTGAAATATTGATAATGTTGAATGTTAATGGATTAAATTCTCCAACTAAGGGACACAGACTAGTTAAATGGATTAAAAATCAGAAACCTTCCTTCTACTGCCTACAATAAATCCATCTTGTGGATAAGGACACACATAGACTAAAAGTGAAGGTCTTGAAAAAGTTATTCCATGCAAATGGAAACCAAAAAGAGTGGGAGTTGCTATATTGATTTTGGACAAAATAATTTTTAAGACAAAAAAAATAAGAAAAGTCAAAGAAGGGCATTATATAGTAATAAAAGGGTTAATTCACCAAGAAGATATAATGATTATAAATCTCTGTGCACTAAACTCAGGAGCAAATATATAAAAGAAAGAATGATAGATCTAAAAGAAGAGAGAGACTATAACACTATAATTGTTGGAGATCTCAAAACTCCATTATCCTCTTTAGAAATGTCAAGAAAACCAAAGATAAGCAAAGAGATTCAGTACCTGAATGATACCATAAATCTGCTGGACTTGATAGACATCTATAGAATTTTTCACCAAAAAAACCCCCCACAAACTCTAAGTTTTTCTCAACCCTGCATGGTACTTTCTCAAAGATTGACCACAGGATAGGGCACAATACCAGGCTTTACAGATTCAAAGGCATAAAAATTTTATCCAACATTTTCTCCAATGATGAAATTAAATTTGATATTAATCTCAGGAAGAACCCTTGGAAATACATAAAAACATGGAAGCTAAATAACCTTCTTCTAAATGACTTCATAATACTGAAGAAATTAAGAATGAAATAAAAAGAATCATGGAAACAAATGATAATGAGTACACAAGTTTACATAATCTATGTGACGGGACACTGCAAAAACTTCTCTCTTAAGAACGAAATTTATTACAACTAGGGCAAACAAGAAAAAGATGGAAAGGTAGCAAAAGAACAACCTAATCTCATGCCTGTGGGAACTGGAAAAAGAACAACAAAAAATCTCATGCCTTTTGGAACTGGAAAAAGAACAACAAAAAATTTCAGAAATGCCAGGAGAAATGATAAAGATTTGAGCAGAAATAAGTGAAATAGAAAATATAAAAAGTATACAGAAAATAAAGCAAAAGCTGGTTCTTTGAAAAGATAGGCATTATTTACATATCATTAGCTAGACTAATTGATAAGAGAAAAAGAAACCAGATAGATCACATTCACAATGAGTCAGGGAACATTACAATAGACATAATAGAAATACAAAATATCATTAGAGGATACTATGAGCATACAATCCTAGATGAGATGGACAAATTCCTGGACACAATCCTAGATGAGATGGACAAACAATCCTAGATGATAACAATCCTAGATGAGATGGACAAATTCCTGGACACAATCCTAGATGAGATGGACAAACAATCCTAGATGATATGGACAAATTCCTGGACACATATTATCTACCAAGATTAACTCAGGAGGTCATAGAAAGCCTAAATAGATCAGTAACAAGAAATGACATTGAATCAGTAACAAATAACCACCCCCCCCAAAAAAAGTCCAGGACCTGATGGCTTCAATGGTAAACTTCAATAAACTTTTTATAAAGAGGTAGCCCACTCTTCTCAAAAAGTTTTTTTAAAAAAACAGGTAACCCCAATAATCTCAAAAAAAAAAATGTCTAGAAATCCAAAAGAAAGGAATGCTTCCCAATTCATTCTATGAAGCCTCCATCACCCTTATTCCTAAAACAGATAATTATAGGACAAAAACAGAAAACTGCAGACCTATATCTCTTCTGAATATAGATGCAAAAATTCTCAAAAGGATACTTGCTAACTGTATTCAACAACATATAAAAAGGATAATTCATCATGACCAGGTAGGCTTTATTCCAGGAATGGAAGGGTGGTTCCAAATATGCAAAACTATAAACATAATGCATCATATTAACAGAAAGAAAGAGAAACCATATGATTATTTCAATCAATGCAGAAAAAGCATTTGACAAAATGCAACATTCCTTCATGATTAAGATTGTCAGTAACAATGGCATAGAAGGATCGTTTCTCAGCATAATAAAAGCCATCTATGAAAATCCTATAGCTAAGATGATACTGAATGCAGAAGAACTAAAATCTTTCCAGTAAAAACTGGTACAAGACAAGGCTACCCACTCTCTCCACTCCTATTACATATAGTTTGGAAGTCCTAGCCAGTATGATCATATAAGAGAATGAAATAAAAAGTATTCTGATAGGGAAAG
>NW_006203566.1:76154-78239 GCF_000334495.1 Tupaia belangeri chinensis
AAGAAGTGTTGAAAGGATCTCTGTTTGCAGATGACATGATTTTATACATAAAAGACCCAATAGTATCTACAAAAAGCTAATAAATGAATATAGTAAAATGAAAGGAAACAAAATTAACTTACAAAAATTTATAGCATTTCTATATATAAACAGCAAGCAGAAAAATCTCATTTACCATAGCCACAAAAAGATAAGATAAGATACCTAGAAATAAAACTAACCAAGTAAGTTAAGGACCTTTGTAAGGAAAACTATGAAAATATTTAAAAAGGTATCAAAAAGGACACATCAAAGTGGAAGAACATCCCATGGTCCTGGATTGGGAGAATTAATACAATCAAATGACAATCTATTCAAATTAATCTACATATGTAATGAAATTACTTTAAAATTACAAAAGACATTCTTCACAGATTTAGAAAAGACAATCACAGATTTTTTCTGGAACTATAAATGACCACATATTGCCAGAACCATCCTGTGTAAGTAAAGTGGAGTGGCATCTCTCTTCCTGACCCCCAAATATATGATAAAGCTTTGATAATCAAAACAGCATGGCATTGGCCCAAAAGTCAAGTGGACCAATGGAATGGAATAGAGACCCCAGAAACAAATGCTAAAACATATAGCCAACTGATCTTTGGCAACATGTACCAGTCAATCCAGCAGGAAAAGGAAAACCTCTTTAGCAAATAGTGCTGGAAAAACTAGGTATCCAAAAAAGATTAATTTTAACCTCTGTCTGTCTCCACTAACCAAAATCAACTCAAAGTGGATCAAAGATTTAGGCCTAATACTGAAAAGTATAAAACTACTGGTGAAAAAAAGTTAGGAAACTCTGAGAGTCATTGGGTTAGGCAAAGACTTCTTAAGCAAGATCCCCAAAGCACAGGAAATAATGCCCAAAAGAGACAGGTGGGATTACATCAGATTAAGAAGTTTATACACAGCAAAGGACCCAGTAATTAGTCTGATTCAACAACCCTAGGAATGGGAGAGAATTTTTGTTAACTCTGCCTCAAATAAGGGACTGATAACCAGAATTCACAGATAACTAAACTTGCTTCCTAGAAGAAAATGATGAACCCAATTAAAAGTTTGGAAATTAGCTGAATGAATAACTCTATAAAGAAGACATACGAACAATCAAAAAATATATAAAAAAATTTTCACCTTCCCTCATCATAAGGGAGATGAAGATCAAAACCACAAGGCAATACCAGCTAACCCCAGTCAAAATGACTAAGATTAAAAAAAAAGAATGGTAAGTGTTGTCATGGATGTGGTGGAGGGGAACTCTCCTACATTGTTGGTGAGAATGTAAATTGGTCCAGACACTGTGGAGAACAATATGGAGGTTCCTTAAAGACCTTCAAATAGAATTACCATATGACCCAGCAATTCTACCTCTGGGTATCTACCCCAATTTAGGAGAGCACTCAGTTGGAAAAGCGCTTGCACAACTATATTTACTGGGATATTATTCACGATTGCTAAGACATGGAACCAACCCAAATATCCACAAACAGATGAATAGACTGAAAAGGTGTGACACATATACTCCATAAAATACTATGCAGTCATAAAAAACAAGACCCTGAGTTTGATAGAAAGTGGATGACCATAGAAGATTCATCACTGTGTGAAGGAAGTCAGGCTATGAAACAGAGACATTGTATGTCTCCACTTAGCATATACTGACTTCATTGTATGGTAGAAACTGAAATATTGAACGTCATAAAATCATTAAAAATTGTTATGGACACTGGAGATAAAGAGGAAGGAGAGTGGGAGATAGGAAGAGTGCAGCAAGGGAAATATGGGGAAAAAATGGGTAAGTCATCTGTGGGACATATATGATTTGTTGCCTCTTGGTGATGTTGTGTGTAGTATTCTCAACTCAACCTGCTGTGTTGTTTATATCATGTTGGGTAAAATCTTTTTACAAGCTAAATGATGTATAACGATTAAATGTATAAATAATGATAATAATAAAGTAAAAATTAAATAGCTTGAGAATTGGGTTAATTTATTTTTTTACTATTTCTAATGACTTATGTTCTTAAAAGTGATAAAAGGCATTGA
>NW_006203566.1:78435-83075 GCF_000334495.1 Tupaia belangeri chinensis
TGTAAGGTAAATGTTTAAATTTTGCATTTGTCCCAAACTTTAAAAATTATTTTATTTCTTAATTTAAAATTACACTATTTTGTAAATTTTGTATCTCTGAAATAGAATCTTATGACTTTTGACTAAAACATTGCTGATTTTCTTCTAAGTTTTGTTTTCTGGTTTTAAGAATTTTTATACTATCTTGAGATACTGATAGGTTCATGTACCTACTATTTTAACAGAATCCTAATCTGTTTCTTGGTCTTACATTTTAAGCGAAGTTTCTTAGCATTTATTTGATTTATTAAAGCTAAAACTGCTTGGGGTTAAGTGGTTTTGATTTACATTTCCCTTATGAGAAGAGATGATGAGCGTATTTTCATATGATTTCTGGCTATTCATATATCTTCCTTGGGTGATTATCTGTGTAGTTTATTGGCCCATCTTTTAATTGGATTGATTATTATTTTTTTTGATGGAGGGAGTAAATTGCTTCAGTTTTCTATATATTCTGGTTATCAGTCCCTTATCTGAGGCAAAGTTTGAAAATATATTCTCTCACTCCAAAGATCATTTCCTGTAATTATTGTTTCTTTCCTGTGAAGAAGCTTTTTAGTACCTGTGTAGAAGATAATCTAGTCACATTTGTCTTTTTTAGGGCTATTGGCTGTGCTACAGGAGTCTTCCCTTAAGACTTTGCCTACTCTATGTCTCGAAGAGTTTCCTCTGTTCTTTCTTCTAGTAGCTTTATAGTTTGAGATTTTATGTTTATATCCTTGACCCATTTGGAGTTGTTTTTGTTATTGGTAAGAGATAGGGTTCCAATCTTATTCTTCTTCTGGTGGATATCCATTTTTCTCAGAACAATTTGGAGAAGAGATTTTCTGTTTTTCACTAGATTGTCTTATGTCATTTCTCAAGGATCAGTTGGCTACATGTCTTGGGGTTTATTTTGGTGTTCTTAATTCTGTTTTATTGGTCTACCTGCCTTTTATTGGGCATAAACAATGCTGTTTTGATTATCACAGCTTTGCAATATATTTTGAAGTCAGGAAGAGAGGAGCCTCTTTTTTTTATTACCCTTGCATAGTATTGCTTTAACAATATGGTACCTTTTGAGATTCCAGACAAATTTTATGATTGTTTTTTCTATTTCTGAAAGAAATGTATCTGGTAATTTGATCAGAATTGGATTGAATTTATATGAGATGTTTTTCCACTTTTTGTATCTTTTTAAATTTCTTTTTTATGTTTTTGATAGAATTTCTCATAGCACTCTTTGACTCTTTCAGTATGTTTATTCCTAAGTGTTTTATTGTTTTTGTGTGTAGAGTAAATGTGATTGCTTTCTTCAATTGTTTCAGTTTGATAATTTTTCATGTATAAAAGTGCTATAAGTTTTTGTATGTTGGTTTAAATATTGTCACTTTATTGCATTCATTTATTTCTAGGAGTTTTTTGTGGATTTATTTGGATTGACTATGTATATCATCTGAAAATAGACATGATTTTACCTTTTCTTTTCCTATTTGAATGCCTTTTACTTTAATCTTGGCTGATTGCATTATCTAGGATTTCCAGTACTAGCACTATGTTGAACAGTAGTGGAGAAAGTTCTTTGTTCCAGGTTTTAGTGTAAAAGACTTCAGCTTTTGCCGTTTAATATGATGTTAGCTAAGGGTTGTCAGAGATGGCTTTTATTGTGTTGAGAAATGTCCCTTCTATGCCAATTTTGTTGAGAGTTTTTTTTTTTTTTTTGGAGAGTTTTTTGCTATAGGGTGCGTGTGCTCCCCAGACAGAGAGAGACAGAGAGATAGAAAGCGAGAAATCACCCGCCAGGGGAGGCATGCCACAATCCCTTCTTCTTCCTCCATTCTCCTCTTGCGATCTTGGGCACACACGCACACATGCCTGGCGTGAGTTTTAAGCCACTGGGTATATGGGATGCAAACCACGGTCGACTACATGGGAGTCCAGGGACATAGCCATTACACTAACTGCTGGCCTCAATTTTGTTGAGAGTCTTAACCGTCATGGGATGTTGTATTTTATTGAATGCTTTTTCTGCATAGATTGACATAATCATATGATTTTTGTCTTTCCTTCTGTAAAGGTGATATATTACATTCATTGATTTGTATATGATGAATGACCCTTGATTCCCTGGAGTAAAGGTCATAGTGCTTTTTTTGGAGAGGCTTTTTCTATAGGGCATGTGCTCTTGCAAGAGACAGAAAGCAAGAAATTACCCCCCAGGGGGGATAGCCACACTGCAATCCCTTCTTCTCCATTCTCCTCTCGGGATCTTGGGCATACACTCACATGCACCTGGTGTGAGTTTTAAGCCACTGGGTCTAGGATGTGAACCGCAGTTGACTACATGGGAGTCCAGTGACACAGCCATTATGCTAACTGCTGGTTCCAAGGTCATAGTGCTTTTAATGTGTCAATGGATATATTTTGTTAGTATCTTGTTGAGAAGTTTTCATCTGTATTCATCAGAATATATTGGTTTGCAGTCATTTTTTCCCCCTTACATCCTTGTTTGTTTTGGAGATCAGGATGACGGAGGCTTTATAGAATGCATTGGTGAGAGTTTCTTCCTTTTGAATTGTTAGAAATTGTTTGAGGAGAATCAAGATTAGTTCTTCTCTAAACATTTTGTACAATTCAGAAGTGAAACCATTGGGGTTGGGCCTGGGCTTTTCTTTATTTATTGGTGATTCAGTCTTGATAAATTATATTTGTCCATGAATTTGTTCATTCCATCCTGGTTTTGTTGTTTATTTGTGTATAATCATTTATAGTATTTGCTCATGATCTTTTATGTTTCTGTTATAGTATCACCTGCTTCCTTGCTGATTTGATTGATCTGGTTCCTTTCTCTGTTCTTGATTAATCTAGCTAATGGTGTGCCAGTTTTGTTTATTTTCTCAAAAAAAAACAAGCTTTTTAATGGCACAAAGAGGTGTTGTATTATCTATTGAAGATATTTCGTAGTTTTATCAACAGTACTAGGGAGAAATGTTCACCTGTTTAAATATCCATTTTGTAAGACAAATAATAAGGTGATTGAATGTATGGAAGAAAATGAAATAAAAAATAATAAAAGAAAAAAAAACGAAAAAAATCTTTTAGTTTTATTCATTTTCTGCATATTTTTTTATTCTCTACTTCCTGTATTTCTGCTAGAATCTTTATTATTTCTTTTCTCCTGGCATTCATTCATTCATTCATTCATTCTATTAGCGACCTCTCTCTGTTTTTCTTCTGGGCACTAATTGCTGTGAACTTTCCTATATGACGGCCTTTCTTGTGTCTCATAGATTATAAATACTCATTTATTCATTATTATATATAAAAAAAACTTATGAATTCATTCTTAATTTCTTCTATGATTGTGAGATCATTCAGGAGTAGGTTGTTTAGTCTTCATTTGCTTGTGTATTTTCAAGGGTACTTTCTGTAATTGACTTCAAGCTTGATTCCACTCAGGATGAAGTCCAGGATAAAGAAAGTGATGCTGGGGAACTGCAGTTAGCGTAATGGCTATGTTGCTGGACTCGTGTCCCAGACCTGGTGGCGTAAAACTCATGCTGGGCGTGTGTGTGTGCTTGCCCAAGATCTTGAGAGGAAAATGGAGGAGAAGGGATTGCGGCATGGCCCCCCCTGGGGGGTGATTTCTTGCTTTCGGTCTCTCTGTCTCTCTCTGGCAAGTGCGCATGCCCTATAGTGAAAACCTCTCCAAAAAATAATAATAATAATAAAAAAGAAAGTGATGCTGTCAGGTCAAAAACAAGACACTCAAGGAAGGAAAGCAGGTCTGTCTGATGCTCTGGAAATTTCATAAAGCCATTGTTTGAGTAATTTGTGTATTTTTCTGTGTGGAAAGAAGTTAAATCTTCACAGAAAGCCTGGATCTTCATTACTGGAAGTACTGTCTCATGCTGACAAGGTGTGGCCACTGCTAACAGGTGGTTCAGATATCCAGTCTAATAGAGTACTTGCTGACAGAATGCTAAGTAAAAGACTGGTTTTAGAAAGTGTTATTGCTGCAGTGAGGCTGTTTTTAAATAACTGCCCAAGCACATAAGAAAGGATTTTAACCCTGCTAAATCAGAGTTGGTAAACTGGTGTCCTTTGTGCCATGAGAATGTTACACCTGTAGAACAGGCATGGAAAGCTTACCTGATGGGTCTAGCCAGCTGTATAATGAACCTGTGAAAGACATGCATTCTGCACAAGGTGCAGGTGCTGCAGCTAGGTAAAGGCTGAGCAGTGGTCAAGTCAAGTGCTTTTAAAAGCCAAGATCTCTATCCCACAGGAAGGCCTGAATCAAAACTCTAGCAGGACATACACAAAGTGTTACTGTGACAGACAGTTTGTCTTCTTTGTCTCCATGGGACTGAGAAAGTAGCCTGATTCTAAACCATTTCTCCTTCAAACTAATTTTTAGACATGGTAACCCTTAGCTTTATCCTTGTTGTCTTTCAGTGCTTAGAATCACTCAGCCTCTGCCTTGTCAGCTCTGTATAAACCAGTGTGTGGAACTGATCACAACCTGTACCCAGGGCTGAAACCCTAGTGCACTATGTGTGGGTTTCAGGTTCTTTCTCTGGCTTCAGTAGAAACAGAAGAGCACTTTTACTGTTTGAACA
>NW_006203566.1:83286-88495 GCF_000334495.1 Tupaia belangeri chinensis
TATGTAGTTTTAGAAATGTTAGTTCCTAGAAGCAAAATTTAGGGGTCAAAGTATATGTGCATTTGAATCTTCATATTCATATTTTTTTGTGGATAACAACTGTTAACTTTTTTAAATTATTTATTTTATTTCATTTATTCATTCATTTATTTTTTAATTTAACCAGAGAGTGACAGATTGAGAGTGAGAGAGAGAGGAAGTGAGAAAGCAAGCAACCAGATTCGGGACTCGAACCCTGGTCGGCCATGTGGGAGTGTCCAGTGCTTTAACCACCACGCCCCGATATTCATAATTATTGCCAAAATAACATGTGTGAGGTTGTGCCCACTTCATTTCTGCCCACACTGTGTGAGAATATCATTAGTGCACATCTCAGCAAATAATGCTAGAAAATATTCTTGATAAATGACAATACAAAAATAAAGTGCATTTGATCCATAATATGATTTATATATGATGTCTTGTGCTTACTCATTACTCTTTTTTTAAAAAAAATCCTATTTATATAAATTTTTTTTTTGGGGGGGAGAGGTTTTTGCTATAGGCCGCGTGTACTCACCAGACAGACAGAGAGAGACAGAGAGACAGAAAGCGAGGAATCACCCCCCAGGGGGGATGGCCACGCTGCAATCCCTTCTCCTCCATTCTCCTCTCGGGATCTTGGGCACGCATGCACACGTGCCCAGCATGAGTTTTAAGCCACCGGGTCCGGGACGTGAACTGCGTTTGACTATGTGGGAGTCCAGCGACATAGCCATTATGCTAACTGCTGGTACCCCCAAATCCTATTTTTTTATATTTACATTTAAAAACCCTGCACCCAAATTCAGTCCATTTCAATGTGATTTGATTTAGGAAGATTAGGGAGAGTTTATATGTTTTAGCTTGAGACTTGCTGTCTCTGAAGAGGATAGGTGTTTTCTTTTTGTCCAGCCTTCTTTTATTGTCTTTAGTCATCCTTTATATTTTCTTTGTGTGTTATGTATTGTTTATGATATGTATGGGTCTTTCTTTATGACCTCTATCATGCTGACCTTTTCTGTAAGAAAAAAAAAATTAAAACATCTCTTTAATGGAGTGTATAAAAAATGTCTTTGCTGAACATCTTCTGGTTCCATTGAGATAATTCTGCTGACAGGGATGGTCTTGTGACTGCTAGTACATCATGTAGTGCAGGTGACCATCATGAATTGATATAGATGAGGCCATCTCATGGAAATGATATTCTCTGGAGGCTTTGTCCATTAACTATTCATTCTTTCCACATTCTCCCATTCTGCCTATAACTCCAAAGTCAGAGACCATTCATGTAATTCACCATCTTGTTTTATTAGTTGACTGTTGATGATATCTATGTGGTCATTCTTCATGTTTTGAAATCTCATAACTTGGAAAGAAGGCTCAACTCTCTCTCCACCTGGATCTCTTAAATTGTTGTAGTTATCCTCTTTTTTTCCCCTGTGTATTGTGTTTCTGGGGACAGTGACATCTTCACTGAAAAACTTCTGGCTGTTTTTTGTAACATGGCACTTTCTATGTTAAATTCTTTAATCTGTATCCTCAGATACACAGAGGTGAACATTTATGAGGAAGCTTGATATCAAATACTGACTTTGTTGGAGAAATAACCCAGAAATAAGATTTTTTTTGTTTCTTATCTGGTAAAGATAAAATAATATAGTATCTCAGACTCAGGACCTAGTGAGTACTATATATTAAAGTATGCTTATGCTGGCATATAAGTCTTTTGAGGAAGTTTCATATGGAAAACTTATCATGACAGAAATATCTCATTTATGTATCATTTGCTTGGTTGTTATTCTTGATACATTATCAGAGTTAGTTAGGCTTCTGGTTTGCAAATTCTTAAGACACTTCTCTCTCTCATGTGCACATATGCCCTGTTGGAGACTTTCTTAAAGAATTAATTTATTTTACTTTATTTATTTATTTAAATTTTACCAGAAAGAGAGGAAGAGAAAGAGGGAGAGGGAGAGAGCGAAAGTGAGAAAGAAGCCAGAAGATCCGGAACTTGAACCACAGACAGCCATGTGGGAGTTCAGTGCCCTTAACAACCACACCATCTGCTGACACCACAGATTTTTAAAAAATAATAATAATAACATTAAATTAAAAAATAATTCATACAAAGGAACTATCATCCCTCACTACCATTGCAACTCTAAAAGAAAAATAAATCATTTTAGGAAAATGAAAATCTATTTGATATTTATTTTTCAATTTTCTTAGTGCACATCTGGTCAAATTAATTTTCCTTTTCTTCTTTCAGGAGGAGAGGTGTATGATCTATTGATCCTTGGTATATTATGAAGAAACTTCCAAAAAGTCATGGAAATATTGAACTAAAATATTTGTTTAGTTTCATAAAAGACATTTTAAAATTCATGCGTATTTTTTTTCATAAGACTTATTGTCTTTGGACTTTTTAAAGAACCTTTGTGTTGGACTAAATAATATTGCAACCTTGACTGGATATTTGCATAGTCATTTTTTTAGTATTTTGGTTTGCTGATGGATATTTTATGTTTTATTATACCCAAAGATTTTAGCAATGGCTAAAAGGCTATGAGCAAGTGTTTGAATAAGACTGTCATATTTAAATCTTAGCTTTGCCCCTTACATTGTGAACTGTTGGAAAATATGACTTTTGTGAGTTTCATTTAAAGTAGACATTATAAAGATATTATCAGGATCAAATAAAATAATTCATGTAAACTCCAAGTAGTACCAAATACTCATAAATGTTCATTGTTATAAATGTACATTGTTTCTTGTGTGTATTAAATTATAATTAGAATATTCAACTAGCATCTTTTACAGAGAGTGTTTGTGTAATTATTTTTTATAATTACATTTTTTATAATTTTATAGAATAATTTTATAGTGATATGCATTATTTGTCTGCTTCTTCTTTGATGTCTGTTTCTTCTTTGAAGGATAATCTGAGGACTGAGTTAATCTTTAGTAGTTCTTGGTGTCAGGAATGTTTCTCAGCTTCCTTAGCCATACTTGAGTCATTCCATTATTTTGTGATCCTTTACTCCTTATCTCTGAGATTTTGAAGCTTATCCAGTCATGTGATTTTCCCTGTATATACTTTTTGTACTTTCACTAAGGTCTTGATGTCGACATAGTATACAATCAGAATATTTTAATACTTAAAATAAGCCATGGTATTTGTTCAGAAAAAGTAATGGCTCTATACTTTGCTCAATCCCACACCTTTAGCACCTAGATCAAATCTTGGCTTAGAACAAATGCTTAATAATAGTGAATATTTGAAACTTCAAAAGTTCACATAAAATTTGAATTTACCAAGCTCATTTTGGTGCCCATGAGAATCCGTATATAAAATAGTTTCATTCATAAAGGGTAAAGTTCTATAAAATTCCTCAAGACCACTTGTAAACAATTATTTTCTCTACTTAACCCTCTTAAGAGTAATTGCTTTTGAGGATCAACAGATGATTTAATGGTTATGTCACCGAACTCCCACATAGTCAACCATGGTTGGAGTCCCAGACATGGTGGCTTAAACTTACAACAGGCGCCTGTGCATGTGTGCCCAAGATCCCAGGAGTATAATGGAAGAAAATGGATTGTGGCATGTCCATCTCCCAGGGGGCGATTTCTCGCTCTCTGTCTCTCTGGTGAGTGTGCATGTCCTATGGCATAAACCTCTTTAAAAAAAAAGACTTAAAAAAAAGTGTAATTCTTTTGTAAAAGATGCATTTACTAGAATGCTTCTGTATTGCTTACTTTCTATTATTGGTTATGAATTGAAATGGAGAAGTTTTGGTTGGTTTGGTACTTGTCAGAGTTTTTTAATCAAAGACAGAATCTTGTCTAGCTAGTCTAAATATTATAAAAATAGTTCATTATATACAACTAAGTAGCACACAAATTCTAGGATGAACAACCTGGAAACCCTGGCAGAAGTTGACCTAACAGCACAGACATGTTAATGGAGAAGCTGACCCTCCAGAAGGTATGTGTATGCTGCCTCTAACAAAGCCACAGACCAACCACCACTGTCCTGTCTTCAGAGCCAGTCTCACTCTCACAGGCACCTCACATAAGATGAATCATTTCCAATTCAAAGATTCGCACAAGTGCTCCTATTCGACTGAATCTAAGTCACTTGTCTGAGACTGAATGGTAAGAGGATAATTGTAAGGCCTGGGAGAAAGGAAAAGAAATGTGGCAGAAACATTCCCACTGGCAGTAACTTTCTTGTTTTCTGCATCTGGTCCACCATCACCAATGTACTTTCCTACACTTCAGCATTTGGTACACCCACAAAAGTTGAACAGAAACAGCAAACCTCATTGGCCAGATAAGGACCCCTTAGGGACCACTTATTGGACAATGTCCCTTTAAGAATGAGTAGCACCCACCCTGTGCATGATTCCTTCAGCTTCTGACCAGACTGAGAGATCTCACCAGAGAGCTTTTTGCAGAATAAATTATATTGGTTTTATTAAACCCCAAGGCCTAACTCTGGTATTTTTATCCTTGCCACCTCTGATTCCACCACTATTCCCAAATAAAACCTAATATCTGGTGCCAAAACCCAGGAAGGGCTGGATGTCTCTTGATTAGAGTCCCTCCATTGAACCTCTCATGCTATAATCTGGCTGAGAAGGTAAGTGACCCCACCCCTATTTTTTAGACCTCTGGAGTGTTTCTGTCTGTAGTCATGGCCATGCCAAGAACACTCCCCATACATTCTGGGTGCCCCAGGGGTACCCTAAGGATTGTCTTGTCTGGGGGATGCCTAGTCGATACTTTACTTTACCCTCCTATCTGTGGAGAGGTTATACCCAAGGGGGAAGCCTTTTGCCTCATTCTATCTGAGGTCTAATCCATCATGGGATCTGCTGCCTCCAAACTTAATCCAAAAACACCTGTATAGTGTGTCCTCTGTAACTGGAAAAAGCTAAGTTATGTTCAGACTGAACAATCAAAATGCTGCCTGGTCTTTCTCTCAACCAGGACTTGGCCCAAATATTCACTAAACAATGGATCAATCTGGCCACCTGAGGGCACTTTCGATTTCAATGTCTTGACTGATCTGATCAGTTTTTGTCAGAGTAACGACAAATGGACGAAAATCCCATATGTTCAGGATTTTTGGTATCTCTGCTCTCACCTCCCCCCCCCCCCCCGCTCTCTTTTCCTCCCCCAT